>NW_007248879.1:0-932 GCF_000164805.1 Carlito syrichta
ATTTCAGTTTTCCAGGAAGTTTTGTGTCAGTTATCATTGTGAAAAATAATAAAATGAGATGCTACTAATTTTTCTAAATTGCCTTTTGAATAATTTAGTCTCTATAGCAAAGCAAACATACTTCTCTATAATTTTAAGACATTCTAAAGAATGTTCCATAAAGTAAGAAAATAAATTGGAGTCTGTTCTTCCATTGTTGTTAATTTGCAGTGTCCTACTTATCGTTAATTGGACATCAGTAAATTTACTTGCTTTATTGTAGTTATTCCTTAGTGTATTTCTGGTGATTATATCATTCTTTAAAGACTTACATTTTTATCTCCCCAACTATTGTGAAATAAACTGCTGGATGTGCATGCACTAAATGAATAAGCAGTATCACAAGTTCTCCAAAACATAATTAGCCTAGAAGTCACCAAAATTCCCACTATAGTACTTTCTAAAATAAGATAAATCCTTTACAAATAAATGATAAAAAAATTGATATGCTTCTTTTTTTACACTAACTGAACAAACATATACTATGCTATTTTTCCTTTTGTTTACACTCTTCTATATTAGCTTTGTCCCTCTAATTTATTTTCCCCCATAATGGCATTTTATGGTAACTTTGCAATTGTTTTGTGTGTGCTAAATATTTCTAGTGAAATTGACTGATACCTCTTAAAGAGCAACTTGCTTTATTTCTTCTTAATTTTCTTATGCTCTATGGCATAATAGATACCTGGGATACCAAAATGTGTATACACATTTTAAGAGATGTTATCTATGTATTACTTTTAGTTTGCCATAATCAGAAGTGTCTGGAACATTATGGTAACTACTTTGAGCACCTCTTGTAGTTGCAGAAGTCAAACGTGATTTGTTTTCACTTTTTACTGTTGGTATATATTGAGTATTACAATTTTAACAGTTTTTTTTCCTTTCTTAAA
>NW_007248879.1:1440-16468 GCF_000164805.1 Carlito syrichta
CTTTTTTCCTAGGATGCAAGGATGGTTCAACATACACAAATTCATAAATGTAATCTACCACATAAGCAGAAGTAAAACCAAGAACCACATGATTATCTCAATAGATGCAGAAAAAGCTTTTGATAAAATCTGGCACCCCTTCATAGTAAAACTCTCAGTCATCTAGGCACTGAAAAATTATTCTTCAAAATAAAAAGGGTCATCTATGACAAATTCACAACCAATATCATACTTAATGGGCAGAAGCTGGAAACATTCCTCCTATAAATTGGAACAAAATAAGGATGTCCACTCTAAGCTCTCCTATTTAACATGGAACTGTAAGTCCTAGCCATAGCAATCAGGCAAGAGAAATAAGCAAAAGCTATCCAAATAGAAAAAAAGTAAGTTAAATGATCTCTCTTCACAAATGATATAATTATACATCTACAAATCTCTAAAGATTTCACCAAAAGAATGCCAGCACTAATAAATGAATGAGCAAAGGGTTGGGATACAAAAATCAATGTTCAAATACCAGTTACATTTCCATATACCAACAATAAACAGACTGAGAACCAAATAAAATACAATCCCATTTACAATAGCCACACACACACACACACACACACACACACACACACACACACACACACAAAGAAAATATCTCAGAATACATCTAACCAAAAAGTTGAAAGATCTCTACAACAAGAACTACAAAACACTGCTGAAAGAAATTAAAATGACATAAACAAATAGAAAGATCTCCTCTACCATTGATAGGAAGAATCAATATTATTAAAATGTCCATACTGCCTAAAGCAATCTACAGATTCAGCCCAATTTCTATCAATTTCCCAATATAATTTCTCACAGATCTAGAAAAGATAATACTTAAATTCATGTGGAAGCAAAAAAGAGCCCTACTAGTCAAAGTTACACTAACCAGAAAGAATAAAGCCAGAGACAATACATTGCCAGACTTCAAACTTAACTACAAGACTACAGTAAGCAAAACAGCATGTTACTGGTACAAAAACAGACTATAGACCAATGGAACAGAATACAGAACCTAGAAATAAAACCACTGATCTACAACCAAGTCATCTTTGACAAAGTCTACAAAAACAAACATTGGTGAAACAAATGGTGCTGGGAAATCTGGGTAACTATATGCAGAAGAATGAAGCTGGACCCCTTCCTCTCACCATATACAAAAGATAACTCAAGATGGATTAATTACTCAAACATAAGACCCAAAACTCTAAAAGTCCTAGGAAAAAAGCCTAGGAAACACTCTCCTGGATATTGGCCTAGGCAATGAATTTATAATGAAGTCCTCAAAAACAAATGCAACAAAAACTAAAATTTACAAGTGGGACATAATCAAATTAAAAATCTTATGCACAACAAAAATAAATAAAACCATCAATGTATAGAATGGGAGAATATATTTGCAAATTACACATCTGACAGAGACCTATTATCAGAATCTATAAGGAATGGAAATAAATTGACAAGAAAAAACATAACCCTGTTAAAAAGTGTCCAAAGGACATGAACACACAGAGGAAGACATACAGGTAACCAACAAACATATGAAAAAATGCTCAATATCATTAATATCAGATAAATGCAAATCAAAACCACAACGACATACCATTTCATACCGGTGTCAGTTTGGCTATTATTAAATATCAGCAACAACAAATGTTGGTGAGGTTGCAGACAAAAGGAACGTTCATACTTTGTTGAAGGGAATATATGCTAGTTTAGCCCCTGTGGAAAGCAGTTTGGAGATTTCTCAAAGAACTAAAAATAGATTTACCAGTTGACCCAGCAATCTCAACACTATTCACAATAGCAAAGACATGGAACCAACCCAGGTGCCCATCATCAGTATACTAGGTGAGGAAAATGTCACACATGTACACCATGGAGTACTATGCAGCCATATAAAAGAACAAAATCATGTCCTTTGCAGCAACATGGGTACTGCTGGAGGTCATATTCTAAGTGAATTATCATTTAAACAGAAAACTGAATACCATATGTTCTCACAAGTGGGAACTAAACCCTGGGTACACGTGGGCACAAGGATGGGAGGATCAGATTCCTATGGGGGAGGGGAAGGAGAGTGGTAAGAGTTGAAAAACCATCCATTGGGTACCATGTTCATCATCTGGGGAGTAGACTCAGTAGAAGCCCAAACCTCACCACATACAATACACATATGTAACAACCTGTACATATGCCCCTTGACTCTGAAATATAAACAACAACAACAAAAAATCGAGGTGATGTCATGATTTACGACTACAAAGTGGAATAATTAATTAATTACTTCAAATAAATAAATTAATTACTTCAAAGCCATCACCTCAAATACTTACCATTTTTTTGTGGTAAAGGCATTTGAAATTTACTCTTAGTAAATTTTAAAATGTACAATACATGATCATTTGTTGTGTTCACCAAGCTGTGCAATATATCTCAAAGAAAAAAATGTATTCCTCCTGCATAATAGAAACTTTGTACCCTTGGACTATCATCTCTCCATTTCATCTCCCTCCCCTCCAGTCTCTGGTAACCATCCTTGTGTTGTCTGCATCTTTGAGGTTGATGGTTTTAGATGCCACATACAAGTAAGAACATGCAGTATTGGTCTTTCTGTGCATGATTTACTTCACTTATCATAACATTTTCCAGTTCCACCAGTGTTGTCACAAATGAAAGATTTTCTATGTATTTTGAGATTGTATAGTATTTTATTGTGCATATGTGCTACATTATCCTTTTTCATTCATCTGTTGATGAATACTTAGTTTTATTCCTCAACTTGGCTGTTGTGAATAGTGCTGCAGTGAACATGGGAGTGCAAATACCTTTTCCACTTACTGATTTCAAATCTTTTGGGTAAATAACCAGGAGTGGGTTTGCTGGATTCTGTGGTAGTTCTAGTTTTAGTTTTGTGAGGAACTTCCATACTCCCATTGTTTTCTTGTGATGTCTTTGTCTGGCTTTGGGATCAGGGAAATGCTGGCCTCATAAAAATAGCTTGGAAGTACTTGCTCCTTTTAGATGCTTGGGAAGAGTATCTGAAGGCTTGGTATTAATTTTCTAAATGTTTGATAGAAATTAGCAGGGGGAGCCATCAGGTCCTAGGCTTTTCTCTGATGGGAGATTTATTACTGATTCAATCCCCTCACTGATAATTGGTCTGTTTGTAACCAAGTATTTCAGCCTTGAAATGCATTTTAAAGGTTTTTTTTTCTTTTCTCTCTCTTACTCCTAAAATGTAGCCTGGAAACATACTTGAGAACTCTGTTTTCCCACCAGACACTTCCTTGCCCCATGCACATTTATCTAACTATAAGCTTGCTTAGAAATTCTGTACTTGAAACCAATGAGGCACAAAGACTCAGCCTCAAACTCAACTCTCTCCTACCTAGAGATTCTTCAAGGCAGTTCATCTATCAGCTAGAGCTGAGCCAGTGCCAGTTGGCACTCCAGATGGACAATACTCAATACAGTCACCAGAATGAGATATGCAGACCTACACCCTACAACCCTCTCACATGCTCCCTGTATCCAATTTCCCTTTTTAAACCTCTGCACATAGCCCCAAAGTTGAGATGGTTTCTTGGAGACATAAGCCTCACCATCTCCTCCATTGCTGGTATTTGAATAAAGCTGATTCCTTCCACATGCCTCACCTGTTGTGTATTTGACCTTTCAGGTGGCAAACCTACCACCCTGTGGGTTACAAATTTGTTGCCCTGTATGAGGAGCTATGCATTGCAAGTAACTTTTCCTGTCTGCTTGGTTTCCATCAGATGGATCAGTTGGCCACGGTAGCATGCCAAGGCCCACTCACTCATGTTACCAGGAGGGGCAGCAGCAATTTTTAAGTGCTGGATATCTGTGGCTAGCTGACCTCACAGCTGGAACTCCAGGGACCTCCCAGCAGCTGTTGAGAACGTTTTGCCTTCAGGACACTCCCTTCTTCCCTTGTGTAATATCAGTTGCCTATAACACTTCAGCGGTACAAGGAGAGTGGCATTTGACATCTGGAAAGTTGATGGGCTTCAAAGACTGGCTATGTCAACTGGAGTGCACCTGGGATCCTCTGTCTCTGCTGTCTGGGGCTTTATCCCATTTGGACTTAGATAGGTCAATGTGATACTAAGTTTTGGTGCCATTTGGGCTTGAGACAAGATTTGTAGAACTTTTACCCCAGTCTCTCCTTTGTGGGAACTGGTTTGGGAGTACCTCTGCTTAAGTCTATGTTTGTGTTTGCACTTGCTTAAGTGTGTCTGAGTCTGTCTCTCCCCTGGAATTGGTTGGCATGACCCCTATTCTATCTGTGACTCTATTACCCCAGAAGGCATGTCAGGTTTTCTGGAACTCCAGTTGGTAACAGCATATTATGGCCCATTTTTGTGCACACTTTACTACGAATGAGCAAATTACAGCAAGGAAAACTCAGAGCTTGCATGGTTAACTTGCAACTATAGAGTTAAGTAGAATCTTCTAAGCATTCTATTTCTCTCATTTTTGCCTGCTTTGAATCAGATGGTTTTAAGCTACTGCTGCTAAGATAAAGCTCACTGTCTCAAGGTTACCTGGGGATTTTCTTTTTCTTGTGCAGTTCTAGGTAGAGGGTGAACATTAAAAACTCATTTAAAACTGAAGAGAAGAAAAGGTAAAAGTTGTTATAATCAAACTGCTTTACCCAAATTTTGATCCACAGCCTGTATTGGATTATCTATTGGAGCAAACAAAGTCTAGCCACGTGAACAGGTTTCAATTTTGTCAGAAATATAATTTTTTCTTTTTTAGAGTAGGAAACACAGTTTATTTAGAGAGTAACTTAGAGAGAGAGAAAGAGGAGATTCACCTCCTCGAGGTGGGGGGGAGAGGGCAAAGCCAGGAAACATGGTCTGGCCATAGTTCAAACAGCACATGGTTACACCATAGCTTAGCAAAGCCATGGCCTGTCAGAAATAATTTAGACTGAATTGTCTTTTATAAACTCATTAGTTTGTGTTGTTATTTCATTGCTAGAGCTTTGAGGTAAAAGTTATTCATCTTTTTTTTTTATATGCATGTATATTTGAATGTGTTTACATGTATGTACATATTATGTATTATGTCTAGCATGTTACCAGATTGGTTGATAAATGAGTACTCATAAATTAAATGAATAAATTTAAATGCTTTTTATTAATTATAATTTAATTTTGTAATAGGATAATTGATAAATTGCATTTCTTCAGCACTGTGATATGGGGTGTTTCCCCTTCCAGAATAAGTTAAATTCACATGAATTTAGCAATCTTTGGTAAATAAAAATGATCTTAAATTATTGATAAAATATAAATGTCTTCAGAATTGTCAGCATACATTTTTGTCGAAGTTAACTGATTAGATAAGTTTTATATTCACCTCTGCTAGATATTTTAAGATATCAGGGTTTAACACAGGATTATAAAACCATAAACATGGCCAAAAACAGAAAGATTTTTGTTTGTGTAGTTTTTTGACAAATAAGACTAACAAGATTGTCAGTTCAATAAAAACACCTAAATATTTAGAGTTATTGGCAAAATGCTCATGTATTCAACCTTAAGATTATTATTTAAGTGAATATCTGATATTTACAGGCTTTAAAATAGTTAATAGGTAAATAAAATGATGATTAGCATTGTCTAATATCTTAGTTCTCATAAGTTAACTAGCTAAACTTCTAAAAATAAGTGAATTGGGTCAATAAATAAATGGGATACTTACAGGTAATCTTTTTATGTAATTCAAAATCTTAAAATTATTTAGGATGCTGATTAAATGTCTGAATCATTTCCAATTAAGAAAGAGTTATTATATGGGGAAACATATTTCTCAAAATTATGGAACAGTTTCATCTATAAAATGCTGAAATTTATGGATAATTTAGGAATTCTTGCTTCCTGGGTTTTTACTAAAATTTAAAGTTCTGTAAAAAAAAGGTGCCAAAAAGATCTGTTTTTAATTTTAAAAAAGGAAAAACAAAAAGTGGTATTGTTGAGGAAAAAAATTATGTAATTTGGAGATTGTTTAAAAATTATTTATGAAAGAATGTAGAAAGGAACAAGTAAATAGGAAACAAAGATATTTAAAAAGCATATGAAAATGTATTTTTAGTAAAGAAAGTTATAAAGTGAATAATTTTATATGAGAAAGGATCTGCTCTAATAATTTTTTGTCCTAAAATAAAATAACTGGTTATTTAAAACAGAGGTAAATATAAGACAAAACAGAAAGCTCAAACATGTTGTATGTGGTCTATGTAAGTTGTAATACAGTTCATGAAAGAAAATTTCTGAAAGAAATTTTATATAAGTTGGCTATAATGAAAAGGAAACCATTTATAATAATCTTTCTAAATATCGGTCTCCTGTGTTAGAACAAGGCTTTCTTAAGGTATTGATTTGCTCTTAATAAAATTACAAGACATCTTGATTTTTAATTCTATAATCTGTCTCCTTTTGAAAACGTCTTAGACATATCTTAGAAGTACAATTTTTGCCATGTCCAACTGCTTTCAGTTTTTTCTCCCCTTGAGAAAACCTGAGATGACTACTCTTTTCTTAAATGTTTTCATCAGGTTCTGTGACTTTTTCCTCCATTCTAACTGCTGTTGTAACCTGATGTTAAAATGTTTTATCTTGAAGGTCTGAGCAATGTTTTCCTCCCATATAACTTGATTCTATACTGTGGTTTTTTCTTTATATGTCTGAATTGTTCCATGTAACTAGGAATCTTCTTATTTAGTTACTAAGACTCATGCATTTCCCTGCTATTCTCGTGACCCTTCCGTGTCTGATTAATTCAATTATCCTTTTCATCAGGTTTGGCTTCCAGATTATCTACATGGGCTTCCTGTAAGGAGAAGAAATCACACTGCAGAAGGTTTTTCTTTGCCTTTTTGGTAACTAGCCATTTTAACAGGATAATTTCTTTGTTGTCTTAATTAGATTTTTGATTACTGAGATTTAAAAAGATAAACATTTATACATCCATGTAACTGTCTGTATTGCTTTCAAAGTCTTTTGATTATTACTCTTAGCTAAGTGAATAACTTATTATTTTATCTTAATCTTTAAGACTTTTAACATCTTTGACAAATGTTTCCACAATCAAATCTTATACTAAATTTCTGACCCCGACTTATTACTGGCAACTTGTGAAAACTCTAAAAATCAATCATCAAGAAGATGAAAAATATTTTTACAACTTCCAATCAGGTCATTAACTCCAGTATCACCATCTCCAGCCACTGAAAAAAGTGCAGTAAACTAATCCTTGTGCAGTTAAGTAATAGAATTTTTGACTCCTGAGTGTGCATATCTCATCTAAAAAGACACTGACTGCTGCTAAATCTTGAATGCTGATGCCAGTATCTGACACTAAACTCAAATTAAGCAAAGTTTTGTCTTCTGATGCCAGGGAAGGCAACAATCAAAATAAACTGCTTTCATGAGACACAGGGACAAGTCCTGTATGCATAGGCACTGAGACTCATCTAACAATTCTGCCTCTATCTAAATCACTGATACTAGATAATTTAAATGTTTAGCTACCTGCGAGATTCCTTCTCCTGTCATTGTACAGGATTGATGAACTTTTTCTCTGAAACACTGCTAATTATTTATGCTTTGTTTTATCACCAGAATTTAAAAACGATTCAACCCCACTGGGCCATTCTGTTTTGCATTGCCAATACACTGCTGCAAAAGCAATGCAACATCATACACTCTCCCCCTAAGCCCAGGGACTATCATGGAAGAGGTAGGAACATGAGATTATAAGAGCTGATTTTGAAGGATAAAATTAATTCAGATCCTCCAAATCAAAGACAGGTATACAGGCACCTAAACACCTGATGGTTCAACACATAGAACAAATTGATAAGTCCTTTTTGTTTTTGAGTCAGAGTCTCCCTCTGTCACCCAGGGTGGAGTACAGTGGCATGCTCACAGCCACCACAGCTTTGACCTGCTGGGCTCAGGCGATCCTTCTGCCTCAGCCTTCCAAGTAGCTAGAACTACAGGCGCACTCTACCGTGCCCGGCTAATTTTTTTATTTATTGTAGAGATGAGGTCTGGCCAAGTTGCCCAAGCTGGTCTTGAACCCACAGGCTCAGGCAGTCCTCTCGCCTCTACCTCCCATACTGCTGGAATTACAAGCCAGCTAAGTCCATTTTTTAACTTTGTTTTTTGTTTTTGACTTTTATGTTACTTAAAAGATTTTAAGGGTTGATAAGTGTCTGCCCACCTCCATTGCTGTTTAGCCCAGAATATACAATTGGCTATAAACCTTTTGTCCTCAAATCCCTTGACCAATAAGGGTCCCACTGAGGGATCTGAGGCAGATAGCTACACCACCCTGAGAACAATATGGGACAAAATGAAAACTTTGCTATCAATGATGCCTCTGGCATATCTTGACTAGAAAGGGGGAAAACCAACCAAAAAATATATATCTTAACTCCTCCACCCTGTGAAATAAATGAACTCCACCTTGGCCCAAAGGACCCCAGATAAACCTTTAAAACTTAGCTCTTGGCCATGATGGGACAAAAGATCAGACACACCTCATTATACCATCTTTCTTCTGGAGTACAGACCCAACCATTGGCCAGAGATCATAGGACTCTTCAGATTCTTCATGACAATAAGATATCAAATGATAAGCAAGACTTATGACCCTACCTGGCAAAGGTTAAGTCTCTACTAAAGCATGGCTCCTATGTTATGTACACATTTGTTACCTTCATGAATATTCATAACTCCTCCTCTAACCAATTGTATAGATGTTTAGCTGATGTGTCATCATATTCCCACAGAAGCCCCAGGCACAACTGACAGTGGAGGTGGTGGTTGCAGAAATGTCAAAGAAAGCTGTGACTCACCCCTTCCTACAATGTTTAGATTGCCATCTTCATGATCACAATCAATGCGGAAAACTGGAAAAGGTGAACCATGCTCTAAAAAGAAGCACTGTCAAATATGTAAAGACTCTAGGTCATTGCATTCATTTCTATTGATGTTTGCTTCTAACAAGATGATTCATCCCACAGACATGGCCCTGCCTTCGTGTCAACTAGGAGATTGGATCATCCTAAGACTTAAAAAGGGAGAATCTAAAATTGCCACTTAAAAGAAGCCACACTGATAAGTAGAAACTCTGTCAATTAAAGTTCCTAATGGGTGACCTAATACTAAATGAGCTCCCTATTCTTGCTAGTACTAACCTCTTTGCTGAGTACGCACAGATAGTGGCCTTTCTCCAAAATAAAAGTCTGTTGGATTTATGAGGAGGAAACTCTGTCCTCCTCTATAGTCCTGCCATGATGTATCCAAACAGCTAACCTGAGTTCTTGGAGTTGCTTCTGTGCTGAGCTCTACAGCTCACACCCATTTCTTCTCAAGGCCACTTCCCCTTCCTGTGGTTGGTTCAATGAAACAAAAAGCCACCTCCTTTACTTAATATGGGAGCAGGTCAACATAACCACCACAAATAGGATCTGCCGTGCATGATGGCATAGGATGGCTAATTGCAGCACAAATATGAGTGGTGGGTCGTGCGCTCTTGTGCGTTGAGAGGTATACCAGTAGCATGCCTCAAGTTAAGACCCAGAACATGGGATGGCAAAACAGCATCAGGGGTAAGGCAGCCCATTCCTCCCACAGGGATGACTATGTGTTTATAAGACCCATGGTTGCCCTACTTACCTCATGATCAGACCAGTAAATGTACCTGGGGGTGTCTCTATCTTCCAGGACACATTGTGTCTTATTGGAGTGTCCTCCCTACCAACTGGGAAAACGTAAAGGCCAGATATCACTGTCAGAAACAAGCATCCTGGTGGTTTTATCCCCAGATGGTGATGATAGATGCAGAATTAAAAGTAGGAGCCCCAGATAAACATATCGCTGCCTCTTGTAACATCTGCCACGTTATCACCATTCTCACTGAAGAAACTTCACAAACCAGGCAAATGGCCCTGCAAAATAGGGTTTGACCACATATACAGTGATTATTCCAGAGTATTCCCACATTATAACTCAGGTTATGCAAGCATCAGACACCCAAGTTTCAGCTATGAAACCGTTGTCTCGAGACTCCCTCATAGCATGATTGGGTCAACTTTGTAGCACATATTTGATATAATTGCTATTCTTCTTATTGTTCCTTTTTGTTGCTGTGGATTCTATTGCTGCTGGACATTCTGTATGGGGATGAAGGACCGGTTCTCTCAAAAGTGCCTGGGTCGTCACACCATGATGCTGCAACAGGTTCCTTCTATAAGTTCAGGTAGTCAGGACACTTCCAACTCCAGGTGGACAAATTCCATTCCACTGACTCATAACATTCTTCTTCAGTAGGATGTAACTAGATCAAATATGTCACCCACTTTCTATAGAAATGAAATGGAATTTGACGGTGGGGAATTATAACCATGTAGCTTTGCCCTAAAATACATTTTAAAGTTTTTTTTTCTTTTCTCTCTCTTACTCCTAAAATGCAGCCTTGAAACATGCTTTAGAAGTTTGTTTTCACCCTTTTACTGCCAGACACTCCCTTGCATTCCCTTGTTTAGAAATTCCAAGGGGCTCTCTTTGAAACAAACCGACATGAAGGCCCAGCCATGAAATTCTCTCCCACCTGGAGATTACAACAAAGTAGTTAATCTATTAACCAGTTGTAGCTGAGATGGTGCCAGCCAGCACCCCAGATGGACAATATTTAAGATAGTCACTAGAATGTGACATGCAGACCTCCAGCCTGTGCTCTTCCTGTGGATCCTTATACTCAGTTTTCCTTTTTAAGACCCTGCCTACACCCCAGACAATGCGATGGTTTCTTGGAAGTGTGAGCCTGACCATCTCCTCAATTACTGGCATGTGAATAAAGCTGCTTTCCTTCCACCACACCTCACCTCTTATGTATTTGGCTTTTCAGGTGCCAAGTTCAGAGTTTTTATTTATTCATGATTCAATCTTGGTAGGTTTTGTATCTAGAAAATATCAATTTCTTCTAGGATATCTATTTTTTGGCATGTCATTGTTCATAACACTCATAATAATTTGTATTTCTGTGGTATTAGTTGCAATGTCTCCTCCTTCATTTCTGATTTTATTTGAGTTTTCTCTCTTTTTTTCCCTTAGTCTAACTAAACCCTTTTGATTTTATCTTTTCAAAAAATGAACTCAGTTTTGTTTATCTTTTGTTATTATTTTTACAGTCTCTATTTTATCTATTTCTGCTTTTCAGTATTTTTTTCCTTCTACTAACAGTGGAATAGTTTGTTCTTCTTTTTCTATTTTCTTAAGCCATAACATTAAGTTCTTTATTTGTGTTCTTTCTTCCTTTTGGATATAGGTTTTTATTGCTATAAGCCTTCCTCTTAGAACTACTTTTGTTGCATCTCGTAGGTTTTGGTACACTGTGTTTTCATTTTCATTTGTTTCAAGATATATTTAAACTTCTTTTTTATTCTTTGTTGACCTATTGGTTACTTAGGTGCATGTTACTTAATTTCCACATATTTGTAAATTTCCCCAAATTCCCATTATTGATTTCTAATTTCATATCATTGTGGTCCAAAAAGGTATTTGATATGATTCCAATCTTAAATTTGCTTAGGTTTGTCATGTAGTCTAACATATTATCTATCCTGGAGAATATTCTGTGTTTGCTTGGGAAGAAGGTGTATTCTTGTGCTGTTGGATGCAATGTTCTGCCTATGTCTGTCAGGTCTATTTGGTGTAAAGTGTTGTTCAAATCCAGTAACATTTTCCATCTTTTTAATTTGAATAACATAATCATTTAGCTTACACCACTAGGAAAGTAAGATCTGGTGTTCTCTGAGCTTCCTGAATTTGTTATTTGGTGTCTGATAATAATTTCAAAAAGTTCTCAGCCATCCCTTTTTTTCTTTTCACATTTTGGGTGAATTTATTTTCCATAAAAGGTGCTAGATTGACAACCACGAAGATAAATGACTCCATTGACTCACAAAAGGAGTTTCATGGAGCCCTTTCCAGAAGACAGTTTATTTATCCATGTACCTCACTTCCCATACAGCCTCCCACCTAGGCATGTTGGCCACCAGCAATCTGTGAAGGCTAGAGGAGGAAAATATGTAACATGACCTTTATATGAGTCTTTACTTCTCCCAAAAGAGTGAACATACCTGAATATTTGATGAACAAAAAAATAAGGGATATTGACATATATAAACAGCCATTGCTCATGTAGTGAAATCCCTGGAAAAAATGGAAAGCTTGAATTTCCCTTCAGAGAGAGTAGAAAATAGGTACTGAGGCTCTAGAGAGGAGTAAAGAATAAAGACTCAAAGTCAACTGCATGGGCTATATTGAAGGAATGCCTTGATAATGCTTTACTTTATTTCTTTAATGTGGACTATTAAACTGGGTGCTATAATTAATTATGATCCTTGATTTCTTAAAATATCACAGCCTGTACCCAATTTTAGTTATTTTCAGAGTTTCTTAAACCAAAATTAGATTCTGGGTAATGAAAACATATCATGTTAAAGTTAAGACATAAAGTAAGTCAAAAAGTAATAATGTTAAACAAGAGGATAATTACAGCTAAGACCCTGAACAAGGAAGTAATCCTAAATTCTTGACTATTATGATATAATTTTCATAAAGAACTTAGGTCTCTTCAGAAAGCTGTAGTGAAATGAAACACTATGAATTGCAAATAAATTTAAAAGTGAACAGACTTATTTAATACATATCCATTCCATAGACTATTCTGGATTAAATGTGCAAACTTTAAAATAAAATTTTAAATTTGAAAATTAAGGACTGTTTGTCACATAAATAGCACAGTTGACTTCAAGATACTTAGGACTGTGTTAAGTCATTTTTCATTGACTATAGCTGGATATGGTATCAGCATCCCCAAATCCATATGACTGACTCATACTAAATTTCCCTTCATCTCTTCTTTCTTCTCTATTAGGTTGGTGCAAACATAATTGAGGTTTTTGCAAGGTCAAATTTGCCATTTGATATGGGCATACAGTCTTAATAAATGCGAGTATGTTATATATCACTTTAATGGGCATTGCTTGCTTTATTTTTTTGCCAATGAATTATTATCTGCTGTTTATTTTACATTTATTTTAGACTATGGAAATGATGTTAGACAAAAAGCAAATTGGAGCGATTTTTTAATTCAAGTTCAAAATGGGACAAAAAGCAGCATAGACAACACCATCAACATTTGGCCCAGGAGCTGCTAATGAATGTACAGTGCTGGTTCAAGAAGTTCTGTAAAGGAGACAACAGCCTTGAAGATGAGGAGCATAGTGTCTGGCCATCAGAAGATGACAATTGCCACCTGAGAACAATGATCAAAGCTGATCCTATGCAAGCTACATGAGAAGTTGCCAAACTCAACATTGACCATTCTACAGTTGTTTGGCATTTGAAGTGAAGTGGAAAGGCGAAAAAGTTTGATAAGTGGGTGCCTCATGAGCTGACCAAAAAAAAAAAATTATTTTGAAGTGCCGTCTTCTCTTATTCTATGCAACAGCAATGGACCATTTCTCGATCAGATTGTGACATGCGATGAACAGTCGATTTTATATGACAACCAGCAATGACCAGCTCAGTGGTGGACCGAGAAGAAGCTCCAAAGCCCTTCCCAAGGCCAAACTTGCAGCCAAAAACAGGTCATGGTTCACTATTTAGTGGTCTGCTGCCAGTCTGATCCACTACAGTTTTCTGAATCCCAGCCAAACCATGACAACTGAGACATGCTCAGCAAACCAATGAGATGTACCAAAAGCTGCAACACCTGCAGTAGGTATCGGTCAGCACAAAGGGCCAAATTCTCTATGACAACACCCAACCGCCTGTCACACAACAAATGCTTCAAGGGCTATGAAGTCTTGCCTCATTCGTCATATTCATCTGGCCTCTTGTCAACCAACTACCACTTCTTCAAGCATC
This sequence comes from Carlito syrichta, assembly GCF_000164805.1. Taxonomy (NCBI): domain Eukaryota; kingdom Metazoa; phylum Chordata; class Mammalia; order Primates; family Tarsiidae; genus Carlito; species Carlito syrichta. Next base: position 15,456 of record NW_007248879.1, read on the forward strand.
TTGACAACTTTTTGCAGGGAAAACATTTCCACATCCAGCAAAATGCAGAAAATGCTTTTCAAGAGTTAATCGAATCCCGAAGCATGGATTTTTACACTACAGGAATAAACAAATTATGTCTCATTGGCAAAAATGTATTGATTGGTATGGTTCCTATTTGAATTAGCAAAGATGTGTTTGAGTCTAGTTATAATAATTTAAAATTCATGGTCTAGAACCACAATTACTTTTGTACCAACCTAATAACTGAAGCTACTGGCCCTCTTCCCAATTTATTGTATTTAAGACCCTTGTACCACCTCAGACCTTGTTGTTTCTCTTCTACTGAACATGCCTTCTGCCTCTCACATTTATTCCAATTTACACATGCCAGTGGTCAGTTCCTAATTTAAACCCTGAACTACCTCTCTCCTGGACTCTTAATAAAAGCTTTCTTGTTTCTGGTCTTGTGACACATCAGTTATTATTACACATAAGTGTTAGATTATTTGGTTCTTGAACCATAGTTCTATGACATTGTCATTCATTTGAAAACTTCAGCTGACTCACTATTGGCTAGAGAATGAATCTAGTGTCGTTTGCCTGAGTTACAAGGCAATCTAATCCCAGACACTCTAAAACCTTCTTTCCACTTCCCTCAGATTACCCTGCACTCCACATTCCAGGCAAATCCAGTCATTAAACTCTCATCACAAATCATCAGAAGTCACTGCAATTACCACTTCTTCTGGCTCCTGCATCTTTTGGTGTTCTATCCCCTTTGTCAGAAATGGCCTCTCCTCCACCCCCAATTCCACTTACCCAAATCTTTTACAACCTTCAACATTCAGGTTATCTTAACAGCTACTGTTATAACCTCTGCCCCAAAAGACTGTAAAATGGGGACTAAAGCAGTGGTTTCCGAGTCAGTATCACATTGGATTCCCTTTTCCAGAAATTCTGATAGAGCAAGACAAGGGTAGAACCCGAGAGAGAGAGAGAGAGAGAGAGAGAGAGAGAGAGAGAGAGAGAGA
>NW_007248880.1:0-28908 GCF_000164805.1 Carlito syrichta
CAAGCTTCTGCAAAGCCAAATAAACCATCAAGAGAGCAGGGAGACAGCCTATAGACTGGGAAAAAGTATTTGCCAACTCTAGGTCTGACAAAGACTTAACATCCTGGATCTACAAGGAACTGAATGTACTGAAAAGAAGAAAACAAACAACCCCATGATAAAATGGGCAAAAGATATGAGCAGACACTTCACAAAAGAAGACATCTGAGCAGCCAACAAACACATGTAGAAATGCTCAACCTCACTAATCATCAGGGAGATGCAAATCAAAACCACACTGAGATACCACCTAACTGAGATACCACCAGTCAGAATGGCAATTATCAACAACTGAAAAAATAACAGCTGCTGGAGAGAGTGTGGTGAAAAGGGAACACTTCTACACTGTTGGTGGGAGTGTCAACTAGTGCAACCTCTGTGGAAAGCAGTGTGGCGATTCCTAAAAGCTCTAAAAATTGACCTTCCATATGACCCTGCAATCCCCCTACTGGGAATATACCCTGAAGAACACAAATCACTCTATAAAAAAGATACCTGCACACGTATGTTTATCGCAGCGTTGTTCACAATAGCAAGAACCTGGAAACAACCATGCTGCCCATCAAAAGAGGACTGGATTTAAAAAATGTGGTACATATACACGATGGAATACTGTGCAGCCATAAAAAAAAAAACAAAATCATGAATTTCACTGCAACCTAGATGGAACTAGAGTCTATAATACTGAGTGACCTCTCACAGAAACAAAGATCCGAATATCACATGTTCTCACTCATATAATGGACCTTGAACATCCAATGCATACTATAAGAAAATGACTGATGGTACTGGGAAACTATGGGGGGGAGGGGGATGGGATTAACAGTAGCAAATATCTGTCGGGGGATGGGAAAACACTTCTTATCTACAGGGTGCCTGAATGAAACGTCATTGTACACCTAACCCTTAACTGTACCCCACAAAACCATAATAAAAAATACTGATTAATGAAAAAAGAAGTACAGATTGAAGCCTACACTCCAACCTAAAAAGTGAACAAAGCCAGAAGACCCTCATAAGGAAGAACAGGATATAGCAGAAGAGAAATAAAAGCAACCCCACCTTCCTCCAAAAACAGAATTGAAGAAGGGGAGGAAAGGGGGAGATAGAAAAAAATCTACAAAAATGAAGAAAAACCAAAAGAAGAGTATACATCTCTCCCAGACCCCTTGGGAGGGCAGACACTGAGAAAACTGACTTTGGAATGCAAACAATGAAGAACCCACAGAATGAAGGGTCTCAAAATACAAAAATTGACATCAGGACAATAATGGAGAGATTTAAAAGAATTGAAGAGACACAAGAAGAAACTAGGAAGGAGCTGATATCTGAGATAACAGTAATAAAGAATACTGTGAATGAAATAAATAACAAACTGATAAGCATGGAAAGCAGAATTTCCCAAGCAGAAGAAAGAATCTCAGAGCTTGAAGACCAAAATATAGAACTAACCTAAACTGTTAAAAACACAGAAAACAAGCTCAAAAAGAGAACAAAACCTTCAAGAGATGTGCGATTACTTCAAGAGACCAAACCTAAGATTAATTGGCATACCTGAGGCAGAAAAAGAGACAGAGACCACACTAGAACAAACTTTCCATGAGATCATTCAAAACAACTTCCCTTATCTAATCAGTGATGCAAAAATTCAAGCACAAGAGATTCAGAGAACTCCTGCAAGACAACAAATGAGAAGACCAACTCCTAGACACATAATAATTTGCCTAAACAAAGTTGGCATAAAAGAAAAAATCCTAAAGGCAGCAAGAGAAAAAGGCCAGATCACCTATCAAGGAAGACCAATCAGAATAGCAGCAGATTTATCTACAAAAACCCTACAGGCTAGGAGAGCTTAGAGCCCTATCTTCAAAGTCCTAAAAGATAAACAATTTCAACGAAGAATAACTTACCCGACCAAACTAAGCTTTATCAGTGAGGGAGAATTAAAATCTTTCCCAGATATCCAATCCCTAAGAACTTATGCTGCCACCAAACCACCTCTACATGAAACACTTAAGAAACTACTAAACACAGAAGAAAAGGAAAAAAGAACAACGTTCTTCAAAAGAGTACAGGGAAAAGAATAAAATATACATGAACCAATCCCCAAACCAAAAGAAAGACAAAAAAGAACCAAGTGGAAGAACAACAACACTATAAGAATTCTATGAAAGGGATGAACTATCACATTTCAATAATTAGCCTGAATGTAAATGAACTAAATGCACCACTGAAAAGACATAGAATGGCAAAATGGATAAAATATCATCAGGCAACAATATACTGCCTTAAAGAGACCCATCTCACTAGAAAGGACAAACACAGACTCAAAGTAAGAGGATGGGAAACAAACTTTCAGGTGAATGGAACACAAAAGAAAGGCGGAGTCACGATCCTAATTTCAGACAAAATACCATTTATGCTATCAAAAATTTAAAAAGATACAGAGGGCTACTACATAATGATAAAAGGTTCACTCCATCAACAGGAAATATCTATCCTAAACATATATGCACCCAACATAGGTGCACCAACTTTCATAAAGCAACTTCTAGGAAAACTAAAGAAAGATACTGACTCTAACACCATCATAACTGGGGACTTTAATACCCCACTCACAACCCTAGACAGATCATCAGGACAAAAAATCAGCAAGGAGATCTGAAACCTAAATGTGACTCTGGACCAAATGGACTTAATTGATACCTACAGAACACTCCATCCAAAGACCAGGGAATACACATTCAACTCATCACCGCATGGAACGTATTCTAAGATCGACCACATAATTGGACATAAATCAAGCATAAGCAAATTTAAAAGAACCGAAATTCTACCATGCACCTTCTCAGACCACAGTGGAAAAAAATAAACATTAATACCAACAAAGTCCCCCCAAACCCACAAAGACATGGACACTAAACAGTATGATGCTAAACAACTCCTGGGTCAATGAAGAAATCGAAACAAGGATCAAAAGATACCTGGAAACAAATGAAAATGAAGAAACATCTTACCAAAATCTCTGGGATGCCTTAAAAGCTGTAGTAAGAGGGGAATTTATATCCCTACAAACACACATGAAGAAAATGGAAGGAACACAAACTAACAGCCTAACAAGTCACATAAGTAAGCTGGAAAAGCAAGAACACAAAAACCCTAATTTCAGCAGAAGAATCCAGATCACCAAAATAAAAGCACAAATCCAGGACATAGAAGACAAAAAGATAATACAAAAAATCAATGAAACAAAAAGCTGGTTCTTCGAAAGGATAAACAAGATCGATGGTCCCCTAGGTAGACTGACCAAGAAAAAACGAGAAAAAAACCAAATAAGCACAATGAGAAACACCAAGGATGAAGTCACATCTATCCCTGAAGAAATACAAAAGATCATTAGAGACTACTACGCATACTTATATGGAAACAAACTTGAAAACCATTCTGAAATGGAGGACTTTCTGACACCACACAACCTACCCAGTTTGAAACCAGAAGAAATTGAGATCTTAAATAGACCAATAACAATCAAGGAAATCGACTACATAATAAGAAAGCTACCTACAAAAGAAAAGCCCTGGTCCAGATGGCTTTCCAGCAGAATTCTGCAAGACATTTAAGGAGGAGCTGATACCAATCCTACTGAAGGTATTCCAAGTGATTGAAAAAGATGGAACTATCCCCAAATCATTCTACAAAGCCAACATCAAATTGATACCCAAGCCAGGTAAAGATCCAACAAAGAAAGAGAACTATAGGCCAATATCTTTGATGAACATAGAAGCTAAAATTTTCAACAAGATCCTAGCGAACCGAATTCAACAACTCATCTCAAAAATCAGCCATCATGACCAAGTAGGCTTCATTCCTGGGATGCAAGGCTGGTTCAACATAGGTAAAACCGTAAATGTAATTAAATACATCAACAGATGTCAAAACAAAAACCACATGATTATATCATTAGATGCAGAAAAAACTTTTGATAAAATCCAGCACCCCTTCTTGATAAAAACCCTCGAACATCTAGGCATACAGGGAACATACCTCAAAATAGTAAAAGCCATCTATGAGAAACCCACAACCAGCATACTCCTAAACAGACAAATATTGGAACCATTTCCCCTGAAAACTGGAACAAGACAAGGATGCCCACTCTCACCCCTCCTGTTCAACATAGTATTGGAAGTCCTAGTTCGAGCAATCAGAGAAGAGAAGGTAATCAGAGGTATCCAAATAGGAAAAGAGGAAGTTTAGTTATGTCTCTTTCCAGACGATATGATTGTGTACCTTGAAAACCCAAGAGAATCTGTCAGAACCTCCTTACATTGATAAAGGCCTTTTGCAAAGTCTCAGGATACAAAATAAATGTGCAAAAGAAAATCGCATTTCTTTACACCAATAATAAACAAACAGAAACCCAAATAAAAACCACAATTCCATTCACAATAGCCACCAGAAAAAGAAATACCTTGGCATCTTCCTAACCAGAGATGTGAAAGATCTTTACAATGTAAACTACAAAACACTGCTCAGAGAAATCAAAGATGACACAAACAAGTGGAAAAATATTCCATGATCATGGATTGGAAGAATCAACATTGTGAAGATGTCCATCCTACCTAAGGCAATCTACAAATTCAATGCAATACTCATCAAATTACCAGCAACATTCTTCTCAGACCTAGAAAAAAACAACGCAGGAATTCATATGGAAATACAAACGTCCAAGAATAGCCAGAACAATCCTCAGCAAAAAAAAAAAAAAAGCAGGTGGTATCACATTACCAGACTTCAAACTTTACTATAAAGCTACAATCATCAAAACACGTTGGTATTGGTATAGGAACAGGCATATAGATCATGGAATAGAATTGAGATTCCAGAAGCAAAACCTCAATTTTTCAACCAACTCATCTTCGACAAAGCCTCCACCACCTACCACTGGGGAGAGGAGAACCTATTCAGTAAATGGTGCTGGGAAAACTGGCTGACCACATGCAGAAGATTGAAACAGGACCCCTGCCTATCCCCATGCACAAAGGTTAACTCCAAATGGATCAGAGACCTAAATGTAAAACCTCAAACCATAAGAACCTTAGAAAATGAAGGACATACCCTCATGGAAATCGGAACTGGCCTCCAATTCCTGAACAAAACCCAAAACCCACAGGTCATAAGAGACAGGATAGACAAGTGGGACCTTATTAAACTGACAAGCTTCTGCAAAGTCAAAGAAACCATCAAGAGAGCAGGGAGACAGTCTACAGACTGGGAAAAAATATTTGCCAACACCAGGTCAGACAAAGGTTTAACATCTTTGATCTACAAGGAACTCAAATGTGCTGAAAAGAAAAAAACAAACAACCCCATTATAAAATGGGCAAAAGACATGAACAGACACTTCTCAAAGGAAGACATTCGAGCAGTCAACAGATATATGAAGAAATGTTCAACTTCACTAATCATCAGGGAGATGCAAATCAAAACCACACTGAGATACCACCTAACTCCAGTCAGAATGGCAATTATCAACAACTCAAAAAATAACAGCTGCTGCAGAGGGTGTGGAGAAAAGGGAACACTTCTACACTGTTGGTGGGAGTGTAAACTAGTGCAACCTCTGTGGAAAGCAGTGTGGCGATTCCTAAAAGTTCTAAATATCTACCTCCCATACAACCCCGCAATCCCCCTAATGGGAATATATGCGGAAGAACACAAATCACTCTACAAAAAAGACACCTGCAAACGTATGTTTATCGCAGCATTGTTCACAATAGCAAGAACCTGGAAGCAACCATGCTGCCCATCAAAAGAGGATTGGATTTAAAAAATGTGGTACATATACACGATGGAATACTATGCAGCCATAAAAAAGAACAAAATCATGAATTTTGCAGCAACCTGGATGGAACTAGAGTCTATAATACTGAGTGACCTCTCACAAAAACAAAGGTCCAAGTATCACATGTTTTCACTCATATAATGGACCTTGAACATCCAATCTAATACTATAAGAAAATGACTGACAGTAGTAGGAAACTATGGGGGGAGGTGGGAGATGGGCAAATATCTGTCTGGGGATGGGGAAACACCTCTAATCAATAGGGTGCCTGAATGAAACGTATTTGGTATACCTAACCCTTAACTGTACCCCACAACATCATAATAAAAACATTGATTATTATTATTAAAAAAAAGAAGAAGAAAGACAGATAAAATATGTGATTGGTTAAAGTGGAACAGTAGCTTCAAAGGTCCCAGTTAGAAGTTGGTTGAAAGTTTCTAACAGGTTAAGGTTACATTTTACTTTCCCAGAATATGACCATTTACTCTGAACTGGATTTCAGCTTGCTTACAAAAAACTTAGGGCACTAGAATCATCCCAGACTAATGAGTTCCCAATTAATTATTTTAATAATTCCCTTCTTCGGTCAGTCTTTCATTTATGAGGGATTGACCAAAACTCTTACATAACCATCACTCAGTGTCACTATCATGCCCACTTTGTCTTTGTTTCATTGTGAAGCTCATAAGTCAAGATGTTTGGTTTTTGTTTTGTCATTCTAATAGCAGTGAAACCATCTGGCATACTGTTGATGGATGAATAAATGCATTTAAGACTCTTGAGGGAACATAGCACACCAGAAAAATTACAGTGACAACTATCAGAAGGATAACACCAAGATACTAGAGTATGCTCCTCAGCCAAGGTCTTCAGTAACCAAACTAGCTCAATTTAAATAAATTTAAGAATAAATGAGAGGAGAATTTCATGGGGAAAAAAAGAAAAACAAAGGTTAATGGCTAAAACAGTTGATTAACTCAGTCTTTGAGTTGCTAGGGCAATTAGTCAAAAAGATTTCTAGATTTGAACTCAAAGCATATTTCGATTGTAGAATAAGGATGGCAGTTGCAGTCTGTCAATTTTTCTTGTTTTCAATGTGAGTGTCTTGAGTAAACTCAGTAAACTCCCTTAGTGACCCACACAGATGCAAGCATAAAGGTTATACTCTGAAGCTGATATCAAGTCATCCAGCTTCAGCTTGTGGGACTTTATAAAAATGGCAGCTTTAGTTATTAGTAATTCCAAGTCAAAAGGATAAGAGAAAATTATAAACATCAGCTTTAGAAAGTTGTAGGCAGATGCAGAAAAGATGGAGAAAAGTAAAAAAAAGAAATAGGATACAGTCCAATCCATAGGTAAACCACAAAACTCCACAGACAATGAATAGGGTTAGAATCTAATCATCTATAATTTTCTACTGACATACATTTTGTCTCTCAACAGTCACTCCTGTTTCCACTAAAGATAATTGTAGTAAGGCAATTTGTTGGCAGACTATGTCTAGTCTCATTAAACTTGAACTGGTAATTTTTATAAGTACAGCAAGAATAGTGATTGATCAAATAGGCTCTTTTTAAATCTGCTTTGTTGGATCTTTTAACAAGAAATCCCAGATTAGATTTTTTAAAAGCCTCTTCAGGTTAAGAAGATAAGCCAAAAGCTTGCCATTAGACTTCAAGTGTAATATCTATTTGGATGAATTTCCCTCTTCTCAAACTCCCCAAATATTCTTAAAAGGTGAACTTTATCTCAACTTGTAAGTCTAGGAACCTATAAGCAAGGTATTAGGCTGTTTTCTCCCCAAAGGGTTTATTGGCTCCATAAAGTCAACCTTAGCTCTTTAAAACTGTTTGATCATAGCCCAGTCTACACACATTCTCAAGTAAAATATTCCAGTCAAAGCTTTGGTAGTAAAACCAAAGTTTCCAATTGTGTCCTGTTTCAAGAACAGATTCTTATTGAACATGTACAGATTACTACATTGCCATTAAAAACAAAAAAGATACTGGTGATTTCCAAATTCTGGAGTAATCAAGTAGGAAGAAAAAGTTATTGCTTCAATTTTTGTTAACAAAGAAACACTTAACCAAATTGTTATAATTTATAAATAGCCTAAGAGAAAACTTATAAAGATGATAATAATTTTTGTGATATTATTTAAAAAGTTGCAAAATCTTTAATATTGTGTTCTTTTGATTCAAGGAAATATTTTCTAAGTTGATTCAGTCCCATGTCATTAATTTTTGTTCTGATTGGTCTTAAATTATCAGTTTTATGAATTTAGTTTTTTCCATTACAGTTGTAAAAATCATTATCCTTTTGTTATTAGTAACCTGTACTTAGTCTTTTCTATGAATCTCCTTGAAGAAAAGGAACATTAAGATTATAGCTACTTTCAAAAAGTTGACTGGGAATGATAAGAAGACTTAAAATGGTCATGGTTAAAAATCCGATAAGTGTTTATTATAATGCAATTGAAAAGAAAACTTTATTATTTTTGTGACATACCACATTTTTAAGATAATAACTAGAATTATGACTAATAACACTATATTATATCAAGACATATGAAAGTTCTAAGAATTTTATATAATTTTTGTGATATTTACATTAATAAGAACTATTCATACAAATATAACTCCAAGAAGGTCAAATGTCATTTATTATTTGACAATGCATCCCATGCAAATTTACCATATCAAATAAATACACTAAATTTAACATCTCTTTTTTTAATAAGGAGAAAAATTAATTCATTGAGATATTTCAGTGACCCATCTTGAAAATCCCAAAGTGACTTCAAGATGTTTAAAAAAGACTTAATTTAGAAATTGATTTGGGGAAATTTAGCAAAAACATCAAATATTTTGAAAATTTAATTAAATATAACCCAGTTAACTGTGAAATAATACCAAAATGACAATAAAAGATTTCAAAGGCAAATAAAGAAATTAACAAATAAGAAAAAAATCAGCTTTTTTAATAGTGAGAAAACTCAGCTTTCTTAAGTAATCAAAGACCAAATAAGGAAGACATGAAGCACAGGAAATTATTTTAAGACACAGAATTATCAAGAGCAACCCAATGTGCTAAGAAAATTTTGTCATCTTAACAGAGAAAACTAAATTCTAGTTTTGTATCAATGTGCTTTTATATTACTCATTTTTTAGGAAACTTAAAAATAAATCCAATTCAATCTTAGCCAGTTTGATTACACATAAAGCTCCTTTCCACAAGTCTTCTAGAGCTTTCTATATTTATTCAGATTTTGTCATATACCTTTTCTCTTTCTCATTGTGGAACAACCCAGTCATTGTACTTTAGGACAAAAATTACTTTATTTTGCCTTTAACAAAACACATAAACAAAGAAAGACACATTTTTCCCTTATGGCTTTTCTTACCAAAACATGCTTTACTTTCTTTGCATACAGAGTTGTTTCCCTCATTACTTTTAACTTTAATTAACATATATTAATTAGAATTCTTAAACCTTAGTTACTTTAATTTCTAGTAAGAACTAGAAAATAGCTTATCACATTAGCATTCTGTAAACTGGCAAATCTATGAATGCATGATTTCATAATTTCTAGAAGCATATGCTTCCTCATAGTACAATTTTTCAATATGGCACAGGACATGTTTGCTAACAGATTCAAAGATCTTTAATTCTTCTGTAATAAGAAGCCAAAAGTAGATAAGCTTAAACTTATATTTAGTATTAATATTTAAGTATTTTATCTTATTTCAAAATGATCTGAATATTCAATAAATATCCATCACTTAAATCAGAAAAATACCAAGGATGTAAATCGTGAGAAAAATTTGGGAAGCTATTTTTAATTAAACATATATAACATAACTATGCTTGAAAAGTTCATTTAAAAACTTTTACACTTATTACAGTTTAAGTCATTTGTTCTTAACAATGATATTTGAATTACTCATAAAAAATTTTATGAGATAGACAAAGCATGCTATTATCCCAAGTTATTTCTCATATTAACTATTTTTACAGCATGTACATGATAGCTATAAAGAATCCTTAGAAAGCTAAACACATAGATTTTTGTTTTGTTTTGTTTTACTGTTGTGCTCGATATACATGGAGTAATATATTCTGCACTTTCACATTTCTTCTTAAGTTGAACTCAATTTTATAATCTTAAACATCTATTTGTGATAACATAAACTTATTTTACTAGTGAACCCAGGTAGAATAAAAGTTGTGTACCGCATTATATTTAAGGTTGCCAACTCTGAAGACATAACTGTTTTAATTAAAACATCAAACTAAAGCTAGCTTTTATTTATCGAGGATTTCTCCAGATCGTGTGAACTTGAAAAGCATTTGGGTTAGTTTCTATATATGTGAGAATTATGGGAATACGTAATTTATACAAGCATTTATTTTTCTTTACCCAGTAAAATAAGCCAAGTAAATAGAGTTCTTTCACAAATTAATTTTGGCAATACCTTCCAGAAGTAGAAAAATATCACACATGCATAACATACATACAGACATACATAACATATAGTCTAAAACAGATCTTATAGCTTTCATTCTAAAATTTTAGCTATGTGCCAGATACAGTAACACAAAATACACTTGTTTATAAAAGAATATTTTGGATTCAAATTGTGATTTTGGTTGAAGTTAATTTTATCCACCCAGATGACTGAAGCTTTTTAATATTTGTGGAAAGGACTTTTAAGATTATTAATTTGTCCAATTTATAAATAGCTCTTATTTTTCAGATAAGGCATATTCCTAAAGTTTGCAAATGAAAGAAAGAACACTCAATTCCGGAATAAAAGGGTGGGAGGTAGAAAATTGACAAGTCAAAGGCACCTACTTTAGATTTCAGGTCTAAATATTATCATTTGCCTATAGAATAAAGGATGGGGATAAATCCAGTTAAGACTAAATGGCCAAGAAAAGTACCATAAACAAAGATAAGGTTTGTGGTGTAGATATAAGTCAATGTTGTCTTCATGCCTTAGCAATTTAAATAACCTTCTCTTCCTGTTGCAAAGAGTGAGATACACTTAAAGATGAAGATTTTCCTTTTAGATGTAAATTTCTTTTACAAAAGTTTCTTATTAATAGAACAAACATTTTCTATGCTTGGCATCTGCTATATTTTTAGCCATTTTTGGTCATTCCTGAAATATTGAGCGGCTATGTTTCCAGAGATGAATTCTCTTTAAAGGAGGGGTGGGGAGCGGGGTGAGAGAAAGAAAGGGAGAGAGAGAGAAAAAATCTCAACTCTTACCGCATTCTTGACTGTAAGGTAAACGAAACCAGACCAGGTGAAACGGCAACAAAGGAGCCAAGAAAAATTTATTAGTGCAATCCTGAGCGAGATTCACCAGTCCATGTAACTGTGGGCCGGAGAAGTCATGCCCAGCGAGATGGGCGATGGGTTTATAAAGGGCACATTAAGAAAGCTGTGAGGGGGATTGGGGAGAGCGATCATTGGTTGGGACAGCTGTTGCATCTGCTGGCGATTGGCTGAACGGGGTTGCTAGAATTGCTGTAACAGGTACTGGCTGGCTTTGCGGCTGGGGTCTTAGTTCTGGTTACTCATTTTTGCTGACTCACTTCCGCCCATTGTTCTCCTGGTCCTGGTTGGAGCCATCTTGTTGAGGCCCGCCCCGCCCTCCAGTACATCCGGCCTTACATTGACTTTGCTGAAAAAAAGAATTCCAGAGCAAGTTGCCAGGTTGAAGTGAAGTAAAGAGTTTATTCAGGAGAAATTACACACTTAAAGGGAGTGGGGGTCAGGCAGTTTCAGGAAGACAGCTCCCTCAAGGAAGGAGAGTACACACTCCAAGGAAGGAAAATGCTGACAGTCCCAGAATGAGAATTGGGGGAAAATATTATGCTTAAAATAATTAAAGCAGCAGCAGTGCGTGGTGAAAGGACAGATCCTTGAGCCACAATGTCAGAGTTCAAGCCTTGTTGTGACTACTTACTAACAAGTAATTTGAAAATTCATTTAACTTCTTTGTGTCTAATTTTCCTTAACTGGAAAAGGGGTGATGATAGTATTTTAGTATTACAACCTTTTTTGGTTGTTACAAGAATGAAAGCAGTTTATTTGTAAATAGCTTTGAACTTTGCCAGAGAAATAATAGGTGCTAAATGTTTATTAAATAGATTAAAATAGGGAATAGAAATAATAAAACAAGGAATAAGGGGCTTTAGTTTTCTCTTTTCCAAAGAGAATTAAGTTAAATTTCATTTTATTTTACTTTCAAGGTATATTTAATCTGCTCACACTTTTTGTGATTATACATTTGAAGTTATTTTTATAATTTTACTTTTGTTTCCTATTGATCACATTTTTTTCTGTAATGCATTTCCCCTTCTTTCTTATATTAGTTTTGATCAAATACAATTTCTTTATGCTACTCTCTTTCACCTACTTATTTAGAAGTTATTCTATTTTTAGTCTTTAAGTGAATGTTTTAGAAGAACTCTCCATGAGTCATTTGCATTTCTGCTTGTCAGACAAATTCCATAGTATTGTTTTAGGGACGTTTTAATAGCAGACTGAAGATAGAGTGCCTCCTTCTGGAACAGAGGGTAGGTTTGTTTCCTGTCCAATATAATAAAGATCATGTCTTCTTGGCAGAGCAATTTATGTTCCCAGGAGAGAAAATTTTGGATCATATGGAAGATTAATTTTTAGTTCTTTTAGGAATCGTCACACTGCTTTCCATAGAGACTGAATTACTTGCATTCCCACCAACAGTGTATAAGTGTTCCCTTTTCTCCCCATCCATGCCAACACCTACTGCTTTTTGACTAATGATAGCCACCTATACCAGAGTTAGGTGGCAGAGTTCGAAACCATCATACAAGTCAACTGTCACAGAAACCAAGAACTGAATACTGTATGTTCTCATTCATAAGTGGTCCCTGAACACTAATCACATTAATGCAAGGGTGGGATCAGCAATTGCTAGGCACTGCTGGGGCAGAGGGAGGGAGAAGGGACAACACAAAGAGTACCTAGTACACAACCAGGGGAAGTGAGGGCCAATTAGAAGCCCAAACTCCACCTGCATGCAGCATACTTATGTAGTTAATCCTCACTTGTTTCCCACAACTCTATAAAAAATAAAAATAAAAAAACAACAAGATCATGTCTTCTTCTGGAGCTAAAGTTAGACAAGCTTCCTGTCCACTTAAAAAAATTCAGGTTTCCTAACTCAGAGTTATCAGGTATGACAGAAACCCTCTGCAGGTGTAGCACCTACTTGAGCCCATCCACATTACTGTCATGTAACAACTTTTATACTTCTAATGGATACAAGCTCCAAACTTATAACCAGTTAACCTCTTATCCAGTTCACGAGGTAGTGCGCACTCAGAATCAGCCAGTGGGGTTTGGGAAGAGTTCACAGTAGGGAAGGGAAGCTAATGTAACCTTGTGGATGAGATCTTTGTAGCTTCAGCTGCTAAATATATAACTGTTATTGATATTTTACATGCCTGTATTACACAAGCTGGTTAGGAGGAAGCACATGTTGGTTAGTGCTAATCCCATTGGGATCACTCAACCATAATAATTTCGAGTCACAAATCTCTACCATTGATGACCAGTTAAAATTCCTAGCAAAGAGAGGTAGTCTAGACCCAGAGGCAACAGTTTGGTTTTAGACTCCTTGTCCTTCTTCTATAGACATATATGACATAGCTATTAGCTTTCCACTGGGCTTTTGTGGAAACTGAATGTCTGACCCATGAAGGTCTTGTGATTCTAACCTGTTTCCCGTTTTGCAGGGGGAGGAGGTCGGAAGGGAGTTTCAACTTGGACTCAGCAACAAGGTAGGAAAAGTCCAACTATTCTCTCTTATCAAATGAAAATGGTACATTCAAGAATGCAACCAGCGTGGCCCCCAACATCATCCTGACTTTACATCAAAAAGCAGCAACTACCCTTTTGAAGGAAGTATTATGTTCCACTGAATCTGAAGCAAAGCTGTTGATGCACTAGGGACCTTAATTCACAGAGTCTCTAAATGCTCATACCTAATTTACATTGATGATTTAGCTAAGCTGAAACCCTATGTTGTAGACTGGGCTACTGCAGCTATTCAACTTCATTGCCAGCAAAACAGAATGGAAAGCAGACATAATTGCTCCTCATGGTCAGAACTCAAGGTTGTTCCAATAACGCTGTTCTTTACCTGATGAAAAATGTCACATATTTACTGACTCTTAAGTTGTTACCAATGTCCTAGTGTTTTGGTCAGTCACTTGGGAAACTATAGTATGATAGGTTAAAAAGCCTCCTCTTTGAAACTATCAACTGTGTAAACAAATCATAGTTACTGATCACAGTCTCTGGGTCACTTGTGTAGATGCTCATTTTTTAATAAGACAAATTAGAGTCAAGTTGCTGATTGACTGCTTTACCTAGACTGCTACCATTATGGTCAGGGTCCATTATGGTAGTAGACATCGCAGCATATCTACTATTACAGGGCACAAAGCAAAAGATGCTATTATCACATGCCAGATTGTGACTCCTACTAAAAGTTGAGATTTTGCATTGAAATGAGGGAAGTCATTTTACAAGTTTACCCTGCCTACTTCTGTGTGAGGTTTTGCCTCTGCCTATTTCTGATAGATAGCTACATCGGACTTTGCACCGTAGCTCAGGGTTATTGCCTGCCTTACCATTGTTAGACTTTTTTTTTTAAAAGAGGTTATAATGTTATTGCAATCCAATCAGTTGGCTTTGGCTACATTTGAAAAATTTGGTCATTCATTCACCTTTCCAGGCCATTTTTTGACAAATAGCACAAGTTAGATTATCTGTCAATTACCCCCAGCCCCTCTGTCTGTTCTTTCTCTACGGGACTCTATTAGGCCCAGGCTGGACCTTTGCCTTATGTTTTCCATGAATTCTAATATCTTTCCTTAATTTCAGTGTCTATAAATTTTACTTCCTAGAAGCAAGATTATTTTTATAGTTACATGTTTCTTGTTCTTATTTTCATTGCTAGAATCTAGATTAATTTTTGAGTGTGTTCTTTTTCATATTCGTTTTTTATGCTTGGTAGAATTCCTTATCTTTAATAATATTATGCATACCAATTTTATAACCTCAGTATGTTATAATAGTATGAAAAATCTGCTATTTGTTCTGGCAGAAGAAAAATCTCATTTCTGTAGGTTACCTCTTGAAATCGTATTTGTAGTGTTATGTCTCAGATTTGATTTACATTTAATTATGTCAAATGACCTAAGGATATCACTAGCATAAGACCACTTTTATTTCATTACCTTATATTAGGAGATTCATGAATACAGTAAATACCTAATAAATTAAGCACACATATTATACAGGCTACTGGTTACATATTTACATATTTTCAGGATATAGTTTTTTTATTCTATCTAGAGACCTGAATACTTATCATTTGATACTTCCCTTTGAACTTTCAGATTTATGAAGCAATTTGCAATCCTTTTTCCTACTTTTCATTTCTTTCTCTTTTTTTTGAATTGGAATCTCACTCTGTCACCCAGGCTGGAATGCCGTAGTACACTCAAGGTCACCCCAGTGTTACCCTGCTGGACTTAGGCGATCCTTATTTCAGCCTTCCAAGTAACCAGAATTACAGGTGCATGCTTCCATGCCCGGCAAATTTTTTTTAATGTATTGTAGAGATGAGGTCTCGCCAAGTTGCCTGGGCTGGTCTCGAACCCATGGCAATCCATTCAGGCAATCCACTTGCCTTGGCCTCCCAAAGTGCTGGGATTACAGGATGAGCCTCTTTTCCTACTTTTCAAAGTCCCAAGATTGTGTTTAATCTCCCTTGAACATTAAAAAACATGTCTTAGTAGATATGAGCCTCGAAAACAGAAGAAAAATAATCACAGCCAACTAATATTACCATGATCTATTAAGCACTTCCTATTCCCAATACTTTCCATAGGATATCCTATTTAATCATGATAACAACCTTATAGAGTAAAATTTATTAAAATAAATATTCAGATATGAAAACTGAGTCTCAAAATGTTAAAGATGTTGACTAATAAATAACAGATTTTAAATTTAAGCCAATTTTATTTATAATGTTGGTAAATTTAAATTTCATTCATCATAGACTTATTTTATTCATTTTTCTGCCAGTTGCTGAGAACTATACAATAAAAACATAGAAATAGTCATTCAGTTCTCTAAATAGAAGAATAAAGTGGAGCAGAAGCTTTTCAAGATATATTATTTTGTTTTATTTAGCCATTTGATAAATTATAAATTATCTACAAACCACATAATATGCACATTTTTATATTTTTTTATTTAACAACAATTTACAATCATTTATTTTTCTAGGGTAATAAGTACCACCAAATATTTGTTCTTTTAGCTGAGTTATGCAAGTTATCTCTTGCTTTTTTTTTTACTATCTATATTTCATATGATTAAATGTGATAAAGGATTCCTAGATGTTATCTACTGAAGATATCTAGTTTCAAAATCTGTAATTCCAACTATTGCTAGACACTCATAGTAATTTTATCTTTGTTGATATAAAATGATAACTGAGCAACACCTTATTGCTCTGTGAGACTGAACTGAAATTCAATTAATATGAGTCACTTATGTAGCTCAGTTCAATGTATGCCTCTTCACAATTTATATCTATTACAATTAGACTGATATAAATTAAGCATCAAAGAGAGAAGGCCTGTTGTTAGAAAAAATGATATTTTTGCAATTATACATATAATTAGTATTAATAAGAAAATTTCTGAAAAAACTCACAATATGTAGATGTAGCTGTATATCTGTAATATTTTAAAGGATTTCTAAATTTTTGTTAGAGATCTACTGATATTTTGAGTTTTTTCAAACATTGAAACACAGACATATTTGTTGATGAATTTTACATTCTTCAAAGAGAATGAAAACTTGATTGACCTGCATTGCATTTTATTCATCATAGACTTATTTCATTCATTTCTTTGCTGGTTGTTGAGAACTATAACAATGAAAAATAGAAATAGTCAGTCAGTTGCAGATTCTTAGCAATTACCAAACATTAATTAGAATGATAAAGATACCAAACATACACACATAATGATCTTGTTGATAAATTTTACCACATATATTAGAAAATCCGACGCTAAGTCAATGTCATAAATTGTTTTTATGTTATGTTAATGTTTTTTCTAGCTAGTCAGATTAAATATTGATAGACTGGCTCTCCTTAGAAAGTGTTATACAAAGACATTTTACTTATTTCTTTATTTAATTATTTTTTTATTATAAAGATGTGGGGTACGATTCAAGGTTAGGTATACAAACACTGATTATGCAGGTACCCTTGTTGATGAGGTATACCCCTCCCTCCCCTAGCAGTTTCCCTCAACCCCTCCCCTGACAATTTCCCATTACTGCCAAACGCTTTCTTATGGTATTATAATTGTTTAAGATCTGCTTATGAGTGAGAGCATCTGGTACTCTGTTCCTTATTTCTGTGATAGATCACTGAGTATGATTGACTCCAAATCCATCCAAGTTGTTGCGAAGTCCATATATTTGTCCTTCTTTATGGCTGCATAATATTCCATTGTGTATATGTACCACATTTTCTTTATCCAGTCCAGCTTCAATGGGCAACATGGTTGGTTCCATGTTTTTGCTATTGTAGATAGAGCTGCAACAAACATACGTGTGCAGGTATCTTTTCTGTAGAATGATTTGCGTTCCTCTGGGTATATTCCCAATAGGGGAAATGCCAGGTCATATGGAAGGTCAATTTCTAGTTCTTTCAGAAATCACCACACTGTCTTCCAGAGAGGTTGCACTAGTTTGCATTCCCACCAGCAGTGTAGAAGTGAGCAAAGGACATGAATAGACACTTCTCAGAAAAAGATATATGGGCAGCCAACAGACACATGAAAAAGTGTTCAGCCTCACTCATTCATCATCAAAGGAATGTAAATCAAAACCACAAAACCATGAAGTTCCTGCTATAATCTTTTGTAAACAGAAGTTAAGAACCAGTCTTTCTACAAAGAAAGTACTGCTATGGTTTGAATAGTGCTCCTTCTCTAAATAAAAAAGAAAAGAAATCCCCCAGGATCTCATAATGTGATCTTATTTGAAAATAGGGTTATAGATGATATAATTGATTATGTTAACATGAGGTTGTCCTAGAGTAGACTGGGCCCTAATTGAACATGGCTGGTGTTCTTATGAGGCAGCCACATGAAGACACAGGCACACAGTGGGAAGGTCATGTGAGGACAAAGGCAGAGATTAGCATCATACAGAGTCGTAAGTGAGCTTTAATCCACACTTGCAACATTGTGAGTATTTAATTGGCCTATTACGGTTTGAAGATTTGCAGAGTTGTGCCCATAAATGTAAGTGGAGGAATATAATCATAAAGAAGCATTTAAAAGCCTCAGAACAGAAATGTAGGGATGGGGAACCAAAAGCAAAGAGTAAGCGTAATGTTCTAGGTCAGATACTCTCTTACCTTTTCACCATCTCCCTGTAACTGGGAATCTTTATTTTTATTCCTAATGTTAAAGATATCAATATTCTACTGTGAAAGAGGTTTCAGACAATCCTTGTGCCAACCTTCAAAATTAAGGGGATTAGGAATTAGTTTCATTAAGATTATTGGTGGCTTAAAATGTTGAGAAATAAAGATTATCCTCTTTACTTTCAAATGAGGCAACTGTGAGGCTTATCACAGAGGTGTATTTTATCTCACCTGAAAAATTATGCAGAATGGAGGTATTTATTTAGTATATGTATGGGTCTTACAAATTGCTGAGCTCTGAAGTAGTTGGGCCACAATCAAGAAAGAAATACAATTTGCACCTTTCAAGTGCCTTAAATATGGAAAATTGGACACATACAACTAAGACAATTCTAGGTAACTAACTTTCTTGATGTAGACTGAATCATTAACTAAATGGGCAAAAAAAAAAATCAACTGGGGGAAGAGGGTTGTTATTCATGTACAAAAAAAATCCTATACTTGAAAGAAATATGGATTTGAATGGACAGTAGTGAATAAAAGGGCCAGTGGAAACATTGCAGTATAAAGCGAGAGCATGCTGACAGAGAAAAGGCATAAACGAATTTACTAGCAGAGCTATTTTTAGATTCAGGATTACAAATAAAATAGTAGTAGGGATAGAGATAAAAATAAGAGGTAATTTCTAAAGAATTTGGATGTGAAAGAAGTGAAAAGGGAACCAGATTACAGTAAAGTGCAATTAAAAGCTTTAGCCTTGGAGTAGAGAAGATCTGAGTTAAATTTCCATTTGCTCATTCTGTTACCATGGACAAAATAAATCGACTTCTCTGAATCTCAGTATTCTCTTTTGTCAAATGAGAATAATAACATATACCCTATGGGCTTATCATGATGATAAAATGAAATAAAGTAGAACTGTATCTTACTTTATGCCTATAACCCTGTCAGATTGTAGGAACAAGCAAAATACGTAAACATTGTCTTTGAAAGAGAAAAATATTCTATCCATCACAATATACATAATGTTGTATATAGAAATCTGTATAGTAATACAGGGATCCCCAAGACCCAGACTGCAGACAAGTACCCATCCTTGGCCTGTTGGGAATTCAACTGCACAGTAAGAGGTGAGTAGCTGGCAAGTAGTGATCTGTCAGATCAACGGTATCTTTAGATTCTCATAGGAGTACAAACCCTATGATGAACCGCTCATGTAAAGCATCTAGGTGGCACGCTCCTTATGAGAATCTAACTCCTGATGATCCTTCCCCCCATATCCCCACTCTCATCTGTGAAAAAGTTTTCTTTCATGAGACCAGTCCCTAGTGCCGAAAAGATTGGGGACCACTGCAGTAATACACAAAATGTAATTTCAGTATATTCTGATTATATAAAATTATATCTTTTGTTATTGTGTTTGCTTTTTAGTACTTACTAAGTAGGTTGTATTAGTTTGCTAAGGTTGCTATAACAAGTGCGACAGACTGGGTGGCTTAAAGAACAGAAATTTATTTTTTTATAATTCTGGAAGACAGAAGAAGTCTCAGTTCAAAATGTTGGCAAAGTTGGTTCCTTTTGAGGTCCATGAAGAAAGGGTCCATTTCAAGTTTCTCTTCATGGCTTGTAGATGACTGCCTTCTCGCTGTTTCTTACATTACTTTTCTTCTGTACATGTCAAATTTCCTCTTCTTATAAGGACATCAGTCATATTGAATTAGGGCCCATTCTAAAGACTTCATTTTAGCTGACTTACCTCTTTCAAGACCCTATCTCTAATTACAGTTACATTCTGAGGTGCAAGGAGTTCTGATTTCAACATAAGAATTTGGGGGAAAAAAAATTCAGCCTACTGCACAGATATAATTGAACTTTTATAAATTAGTTAAATTACTTCTTGGATTTATACAGAGTAAGCCTTCAATAAATAAAAACATAAGCCGGGCTCGGTGGCTCAGCCTGTAATCCCGCGCCTTTGGGAGGCTGAGGTGAGTGGATTGCCTGAGTCCACGGGTTTGAGACCCGCCTGGGCAGCAAGACCTCATCTCTACAATAAATCAAAAAATTAGCCGGGCGTGGTAGCGCGCGCCTGTTATTCCAGCTACTCGGAAGGCTGAGGCGGAAGGATCGCCGGAGCCCAGCAGGTCGAGGCTGCGGTGGCCGGGAGCGGCCACTGCACTCCAGTCTGGGTGACAGAGTGAGACTCCAACTCAAAAAAAAAAGCAATAAATAAAAACATTTGCTATGATAAAGACCTTCATTATGATTTTGAAATTTGAAAGGTTCAAATAGGGAATGTAAAATCTTGTTAACCTAAATTTTCAAAAATATGAAGCTTAAAGAAAAGTTTCCAGAGGATAATGGTGAATGTTTTAAATCATGGCAGTTCTTTCAGTAGAGAGATTAATGGTTTTGATGCCTTTTAAAGTAATTTACTCAATAGTTCTCATTTACAATAATCCTAGAAGGTGTTTATGCATTCATTGAGTAGACTTTTTAAAAAGTGAAAAAAGAAAGTTAAATGTTATTTCTGAGTTCATCAGTTTCATAAATTCTCTAACTATGGTGAGTCTGGTCTTCATTATTATAGTCAATAGGAGTAAAGCAGTGCCAAAGGAATAAACTATCAGTTGTAGATTCTATATTTAGGCAAACTATCAAGATTAAGGATGCTGGACATGACAGAATACATGATATTGGACTCCACCTCTCATGTATTTGCCATCACCAATAAAAAATAAAAACCCTACAAAATATATAAAATAACTGATGTCATGTATCCGAAAGCAACCAACAGGCTGTTAAGCTCTTTGAACAAAGAAAGTACAGAAGATGACAGGAACTTATCACCGTCATCTTGATTTTCTCTCTCAGAATCTACTCCACAGGAAAAAAAGGAAAAAAAAGAAGTCTATGCAGAAAATAGTAGTAGTCTCACTGTGTATAGAAACAAAAATTACTGTCCAAGATAGCCAAAGAGATATCTGTGTAACAATTGCACTCCAGTTATCAGCCAACTTCAAAAGTATTCATTCATAGTGTGAGACTCTGAGAAACCTATCATAAAGATTAATGAAGATAAAGGTTAAAGAGATGATCAGAAATTTCAGATACACACAATATTGAGGAAAAATTGAAATTTAATTCCTACCAGAGTAGAAAGTGTTTGGAGATTCAGGCTTTCAGTTGAAATCTTACACAGGCCAAGACCTTGAAGTAAGACAATATCCTAAGAATATTGGCAAATTTGTCGAACGCTTATCCTAAGGCTAAAATCAAACCTAAAAAGTATAAAAATCATACTCAATTCATATTCAATCTGGCATGTAAAGAGCTTGGAATTTGTCACTATAAGAAATAATTCAAGCCAGGTTCGGAGACTCAACCTGTAATCTCACTGCTTTGGGAGACTGAGGTGAGTGAGTTGCCTGAACCCGTGGGTTCAAGACCCACCTGGGCAACTTGGCGAGACCTCATCTCTACAATAAGTCAAAAATTAGCCAGATGTGGTAGTGCGTGCCTGTAGTTCCAGCTACTTGGAAGGCTGAGGCGGAAGGATTTTTGGAGCCCAGCAGGTTGAGTTTCCACTCCAGTCTGCGTGACAGAGTGAGATTCCAACTCAAAAAAAAAAAAAAAATAAAGAAGAAGAAGAAGAGAAAAAGAAAGAAAGAAAGAAAAGAAAAATTCACAATAAGAAAAATAAGTCACAATAAGAAAAAGCTGAACAAGGTAAAAATCAACAACTCTTTTAAGATCCATCAGAAAACTGAGGGCATAGGGCCAACTGATGCCCTGAAAATAGAAGAGACAAGCAAATACAGAGACTCACAGTTTACCAAGAGAAGAAGTCATTGGAACAATCAGATTACACAACTTACTTCTAAATAACATATTAGCCAGAGTCTGAAGAGAATCTTACACATATTTTTAACTAAATGAAAATGAAAATACATCAACATTTGTGGAATGCAGCAAAAACAATACTTAAAAGAAATGTATACCCTGAATTAATCTCTTAGAAAAGAAAAAAGATTTAAAATCAATCATCTAAATTTCCACCTTAGAAAACTAGAGAAAGAACACTATAAACCTGAAGCTAGTAGGAAAAGAAAAATAATAATTAGTACAGAAATTAAGAAAACTGAAGAGAAAAAAATAACTGAGAAAATCAAAACCAAACACTGATTTCTTTAAAAATTTTAATACAATTATAAAGTTCTGTTTAGGCTAACCAAAGAATACAGTGAAGACACAAATTACTAATAGTAGAATTAAAAGAGAGACCAATACTATTGATTTATGAACATTAAAATGACAATAAAGAAATATTATTAACTATATCAATAAATTTGATAACAATTGAACCAATTTCTTATAAAACAATCTATCTCAATTCAGAAATGGAGTAATAGATTATCTAAGTAATCTAAATATATTAAGGAAATTGAATCAATAATTAATAACTTTCCAAAGCAGAAAGCATCATACCCAGATAGTTTTACTAGTGAATTCTACCATACATAGGAAAGAAATTATAGTTTCTACAATCTTTTCCAGAAATAGAAGCAGAGAAAACACTTCCTAACTCATTTTATGAAACCAGTATTGTCCTAATACCTAAATCACAAAAAGACATTACAAAAAAACTACAGAAAGTCTGTCTTAACAGAGCTACAACAATCTTCAACAAAATATTAGTAAATCTAATTCAAAATGTATTTAGAAAGTTATACACTACAAAAAGGAGATAGTACATGTATACAAGGCTGGTTAAACATTAAAAATCAATTAATGTAATCTATCATATCAACAAGCTAAAGAAAATCATATGATTATATTAATAGATGTGGAAAAGGTATTTGACAAATCTGGCCCTATTCATAACAAAAACTCTCAGCAAATAGGAAAGAGAGAATCCCCTGATTTTTAAAATTTACAAACTTTAAAATTTGTAAATTACAGCTACTCCTACAAGGAAAAAATGTTGCTTCTCACTACCCTATTCAACATCTTACTGAAGGTCCTAGTTAAAGCAACAACACAAGAAAAGGAAACAAAAAGTTGTACAGATCAAGAAGGAAGAAATAAAACTGCGTTTGCTTTAAAAGTGAAATAAGTTCTACATAAAAAATTCCAGAAAAGTAACAAAAAGCTTCCTGAAACTAGTCAGTGATTATGATAAGTTTTCAGAATACAAGATTAATATACAAAAATTGTTTTTTTATTTGCCAGCAATGAATAATTGAAATTTGAAATTAAAACACATCATTTACATTAGTACCATATAAAAATACTAAAATACTTCAGAATAACTCTCACAAAATATTGACAAGATCAATATTAAGAAAACTACAAGCAAAAATGTGACAAAAGAAATCAAAGGATATCAAAATAAATTGAGATATATCTCATGTACTTGAATAGAAAGACTCAATGTAGTCAAGATGTCAGTTCTCCCAACTTGAGTATGTCAATATCCAACTTCAATATCCAGCTTCAGTTACTAAAATACTAACACTAAAGACACTATCCTTCAAGACTTATATACAACTACAGTAATCAAGGGAGTGTGAAATAATAGACAAAAACAATCAATGTAACAAAATAGAAATTCCAGAAACAGGCCCACAAGAACATATCAACTGACCTTGTAGAAACGAGCATGGATAATTCAATAGCGAAAGAATAATTTTATTTTCAACAATGGTGTTAGAAAAACTGGGCATACACACACACACAAAAAAAATCTAAGCACATACTATAAATCTTTCAAAAAAATTAACTGAATGATAGATCTAAATGTAAAATGCAAAACCATAATACTTCTGTAGGGTAAGAGGAAAAAATCTAGATGACCTTCAATATGGTGGTGACATTTTAGGTACAGCACCAACAATGGAAGAAAAAATTGATAAGTTGGACTTGATTAAAATTAAAAAGTTCTGCTCTGTGAAAGATGCTGTAAAAAGACAAAAAACAAGCACAGACTAGGAGAAAATCTTCGCAAAGCACATACCTGGCAAAGTGCTTTTATCTAAATTGTACAAAGAACTCTTAAAATGCAGCAGTGGAAAATTTTTAAAAATTAAACAATGGACAATAAGTCTAAAAAGACACCTTAACACAGAATATATACAGGTGGCAAGAAAAACGCATATGAAAAGAGAATATCATATGCCATTAGGGAATTGCCAATTAAAACAATAATGAACTAGCTTTACACATCTAATTCAAAA
Organism: Carlito syrichta; assembly: GCF_000164805.1. Lineage (NCBI taxonomy): Eukaryota > Metazoa > Chordata > Mammalia > Primates > Tarsiidae > Carlito > Carlito syrichta. The sequence continues at coordinate 24,648 of NW_007248880.1, forward strand.
CACTGACAGAACCAAATGCTTGTGAAGATGTGAAGCAATAGAAATTCTCATTAATTTCTGGTGGGCATGCAAAGCGGTACAGTCGCTTTAAGATAAGAATCTATTTACACACAAAAAAAAACTTGCACACGATGTTTTTTGCAGTTTTATTCATAATTGCCCCAAACTGGAAGTAACCAATATGTCCTTCAAAGGATGAATGAATAAGAAACCTAAAATACGTCACACAATACATAAAACTATTCAGTGGTAAAAAGAAACTATCATGGCATAAAACTATATGGAGCGGTGGCTCAGCCTGTAATCCCGCGCCTTTGGGAGGCTGAGGTGAGTGGATTGCCTGAGCCCGCGGGTTCGAGACCCGCCTGGGCAGCGAGACCTCATCTCTGCAATAAATCAAAAAATCAGCCGGGCGTGGTGGCGCATGTCTGTAATTCCGGCTACTCGGAAGGCTGAGGCGGAAGGATCGCCAGAGCCCAGCAGGTCAAGACTGCGGTGGCCGAGAGCGGCCACTGCACTCCAGTCTGGGCGACAGAGTGAGACTCCAACTCAAAAAAAAAAAAAAAACCAAAAACACTATATGGAGGAAACTTAAGTGCATATTACTAAGTAAAAGAAGCCAGTTGGAAAGAGCTAAATACTATAGATATTAGCTATATGACTTTCTGTAAAAGGCAAAAAACAAAAACAAATGACAGACACAGTAAAAAAATCAGTGGTTGCCAGGGATTAAGTGAGGGGAGTGAGAAAAGAATGAATTGGTAGGGAATAGGATTTTTTTAGGGCAGTGAAATTATTCTGTATAATAATGTAATGATAGATATGTGTCATTACATATTTATCAAAACTCATAGAACTGTAACAGTACAATTAGTGAAATCTAGTGTAAGTATGGACTTTAGTTAATAATAATTTATCAGTATTGATCCATCAGTTGTAACAAAGTGCCACACTAATTCTAGATGATACTAGTATGGGAATCTGTGAATCACTGCTTAATTTTCTACAAACCTAAAACATCTCTAAATATAGACACTATTAATTTTAAAAAAGAAGGTGATTTGTGGTAATTTAACTACATTGTAAAATAAGTCTTAACTATCTTAGATATTTTGAGGAATATAGTATGACCAAAAATCTAAATAGTGAAAATAACATGTCCTACATAAAATTAAATAAAGCAATATGTATATAAATAAACAGCAAAATATGACTAATCTTCAAATAATAAGACATTAATACAAACAGATACTGAGAGGATCCACATATTGTCTTTGGCAAAGTAGGCAAATAGTTGTAATTAATATGTTAAAGCAAGATAAAGAAAATATAGAAAAATGAAAGAACTGATAGGATAATTTAACATAGATGTAAAAATCAAAGGACAGCTTGGAACTCAAAAACATCTCAAATATAAAGACTCATTGGATGGGTTGAACAAGAGACTGAAAATAGCTGAGAAATTCAAGGACAGGTCATCAGGAGAATTGAATGATGTATTCAAAGGTTCTAACATACATGTAATTTACATCCTGAAAGAAAAGCAGAGAGAAAAACACAACAATACTTGAATAATTAGTGGTCGTTGATTTTCCAAATCTGATGAACTAACAACTCAAAGATTAGATAATATCAGAAAACCCCAAGTACATTAAATGCAAACAAATTACTTGAGCACATAAGGGCTAATATGCTAAACATAAAAGATACGGGGGGAAATTTAAGGCAACCAGAGAATAAAAAAGTTGTTACCTAAATGTAAACATTAATGAGAAGTCGGATGACTTTCCAACAGTAACTGTGAAAGTTAGAATGCCATGAGATATTTTTAAATACTGAGTAAAAATAATATTCTGCCAACATATTAGTTGAATATGGAATAGAAATATTATTTACAAAGGAAGGTAAAAAAAAAATGCTTTCAGACACACACCCATAAACAAAAGTTTGTCACCAGTAAGTTTAAACTCTAAGAAATACTGGTAGAAATTCTTCAGGCTGTAGAAAACTATCCCAGATGGAAGCATGGAGGTGTAGAAAGAAATGAAAAGTATAAGAAATGAGGTTTCAGATATGTTCTCACTCATAAATGGACCTTGAACAATTATAATACTATAAGAAAGGGATTAGTAGTAGTGGGAAACTGTCAGGGAAGGAGGGTGAGATTGGCAGTTGAGGGAAACTGCTAGGGAAGGGAGGGGCATACCTCATCAACAAGGAGACCTGCATAATCAATGTTTGTATACCTAACCCTGAATTGTACCCCACATCTTTATTTTAAAAAAGAAATGATGTTATTAAATTGAAACAAATACTAACTGTTTAAAACAAAAGCAAAAATAAAGTCTTGTGAAATGTATGACATATATAAAACTAAATATATGTAATTGGCACAATGAGTCACAGGTGGTTAAAAGAATTTTAACTGTTATGAGGATTTACATTGGGAAATGGTAAATGTCCTGATTTGAAGTAGACTGAAATAAGGTAAAAATACATTTTTTAAAATCTCCAAGGTAGTCACTAAAATAATGATTAAAAATGGCATAAATAAAAACTAATAGAGGAGAAAATTTGAGTTAAAAGAAGTTGATTAATCCAAAGGGAATATACAAATATATAAATAAATAAATATACATACACATACACACATATATACACCAAGGTGGCAGAGTTAATACTGACTTAATTAAGAATTATATTAACATATGTGGTGAAAGAAAAAAATACCTAAAAATTAAAACCAAATGGATATAAATGAATTCAATTATGTACAAGATAAAGGAAATATTTCTAATGACTTTGTAGCATAGTATTTTGACTATAGATGCTTAGAGAAATATGGGTTCTAAGCAAAATTGGAGCTGTAAAAAATCTTAAAGTTTACTCTCTAGTTTAAACATAACCAGCATTATTAATATTATTATTTTGAAATTAATTTATAATACTGTAAAGTAATGGAAATAAGAATTGGAATCTAAGGTACCAACTCCTGGCTCTGAAAAATGGCAAACAAAATGAAATTATCAAATATTTAACTTATCTTTCCTTTTACAAATTATATTTTAAGGTAAATAATAACAACTGGCTGAAAAGGGAAAGTTTTTAACCAAAGAATTCTTGCTAATGCATATGGAAGTGATTATAAAATAGTTAATTCAGAGAATGATTATGGCAGACAAAATATTAGGTTAAAAATTTGGGGGAAAATTTACAACAAGAAAATTCGACCTAGATAGCAGAATTGAAGCTCATCAATCTCTGGAGCTAACTTTTATTTTCAGAGTCTACTAGAACGACAACAACAAAATAAAATAACACCAAGGAAGTAAACAGAGAAATCCATAATGTAAAATATTGCACAGAGGAACTAACTTCTTTTCTGTAACAGTTAATAGCAGGATACAGAAAAGGAAAGGGTGATTGTTAAAGATTAAAAGAGACTTAAGCTGGGCTCGGTCGCTCAGCCTGTAATCCCACGCCTTTGGGAAACTGAGGTGACTGGATTGCCTGAGCCCGCGGGTTCGAGACCCGCCTGGGCAACTTGGCGAACCTCATCCCTACAATAAATCAAAAAATCAGCTGGGCGTGGTAGCGTGGCCGATAGTTCCAGCTACTTGGAAGGCTGAGGCAGAAGGATCGCCGGAGCCCAGCAGGTAGAGGCTGCAGTGGCCAGGAACAGCCACTGCACTCCAGTTTGGGCGACAGAGTGAGACTCCAATTCAAAAAAAAAAGAGAGAGAGAGAGAGATTTAAGAGACCTAAGAACCAAATGCAATGCATAGATCTTGTCTGGATTGCAAGTCACACACAAACTGTTTTAAAAAAGACATTTTTTAGATAATTGGAGTAATTCAATAATGCAGCAAGTACTAAGTGACCTTAAAGATTCATTTAAAACGTTTGCTGGCGTTGCAGCTTTATACAATAACCTGTCACTTTTAGAAACATATACTAAAGTATAAAGAGATTAAATGCTCAATGTTGGGTTTAGTTTTTAAAAATGGCAACGTGGGGGGGGTGTAGGAAGATAAAGCAAGTGATCAAGCAAATCTTGGTAAATGCTCAATTGAATGATGAGTAGATGTGAGTCCATTGTACTATTTAACCTACTTTTATTTAGTGGCTCAGCCTATAACTGAGGTGAGTGGATTGCCTGATCCCGCAGGTTCGTGACCCGCCTGGGCAGCGAGACCTCATCTCTACAATAAAATCAAAAAATCAGCCGGGCGTGGTAGCGCATGCCTGTAATTCCGGCTACT
>NW_007248880.1:28928-46932 GCF_000164805.1 Carlito syrichta
CGGTCTGGGCGACAGAGAGAGACTCCAACTCAAAAAAAAAAAAGAAAGAAAGAAAATGTCCATAATGAAATATATAAAAGATGTTTTAAAACAATATTTAATCACATGAGATAAGCAGTTATATACTGTCTATGGGCTCAATTTTACTATTTTCTCTAAGTGGTAACACTATAAATGACCTTTTTCCTTGCACCATGCCTTTTAAAAAATGTTTTCTAACATGAACAAATATTTGTAATCATAAAAATCCATATAATTTTAAAAGAAATATTCAGAAAATTATGTGTAAGCCCTGTACTAACCTGACACAGCTTTTACCTTTGTCTGATGCCACACCTTTGATTATTTTAGCTAAGATTAACTTGTCACCTTCCCATTAACAGAGCTGTCAGAAAATTCACCTTTGGTATTATCTACTCTAGTATTTTAACATGTCTGATTATCATCATTATTAATAATTACAATTTTGTAAAATGTGATAATTTTAAGTCACAACACTAGTCATTCAGCAAACATTTAATCTGACTCTAGTATTTGTCAGGCACTGTTCTAGGCACTGAGGCATAAAACATAAATAAATAGTCACTGCTCTAAAAAAAAAAAAAAAGCTTGGAATTTCAGCCTGCAGAGGAAATAAAGGAAGCATGTAATCTCAAAGGTGTCTAATTCTAATAACAATCTCAGCTCTTGAAACAAAGGCAAATACGACTTCTCTAGGCCTACAAGATATCCAATTACCAGGTCAAATTATATGAAATGTCAATATTCAACAACATGACTTAGAACATGGTATTTTCATATGTTTGAAGTTAGTAAGTTATTCTGGTCCCCTTTCTTTAGTTATTGGTAGCATAAAGAAACAACTAGATCCAGACTTCTTTCAATCATATATCATAGAATTGTCATAACTTACAAAAACCACTATTTTTCCCCAATTTTCCATGACACAATAAATGATCTTACTTTTAGATTCAGTGCTCAGGGCTGGCAGGAAAAACAGAGTAAACAAAAAAACACTTAAGTAAAACCCTAATATGTGTTTCTATAGGCTGCTAGAGAAGACATTTTGCAAATGCTGTGAGCGTGACTGTCCTCTAGTTTCTTACGACGTGTATAAGTCACAAGTGGAAAGCAAAAAGCAAGAACCATTGAAATACCATTGATTAAAATCATCACTGAAATACTGTTCTTTGATTCATTGCATGCACAATAACTCAGAACCGTAAAATTTATAATCAAATCTGAATACAGTCAGTCTAGAATGAACCATTCTGCTGTGTGGAAGAGACCATTAGCCTGTTTATATGGGAGGGAAGGGAAATTAGTAAACAGCTAGCCAGATTGTAAAAAAAAAAAAGAGGACAAGTAGCTAACCATTGTAGCGATATCTGATTATTATTTTTAATTTTTAAAAATGTGTATGTCTAAGTTAGTTTCATAATAGCAGCATAATTTTAAAGAGTAGGTTTAGTTTTTCTCAACGTGTTCTTTTTCCTTAGCAAATCCTAAGTAAAGACTCTTTTCTGATTAGAAAGATTTTTAAGGTTTTCCTTTTATGAAATAACTAATTAGCCAATCAATTAATTAATTGAACAACAGTTTACTAAATAGCAAGCATGGAACAGGAATTTGGGTGGGATGTTGGCAATACAAAGGTGAATCACAGAGCTGGATCCCTGCTTTCTGCAGGTACACAGATGGTCTTGGGCTACACTGATCATATTGTTGTTTGTAGTGTACTGGTTCTCCTTCTCATTATGAAGGTTTCAAGGTAGACAGGTACTAATGCCTAAATCGAAAAGTGTTACTTTATTCTTTTAAAAAATATCCTACAGTGATATGTATGATTAATAACAATTCATTTTGTGAATAAGTAATCAAGTGACTATTTTAAAGAGCAGCAAAATCAGCAGAATAGAAGTTACCCAAAAACCAGTTCATAGTCTATTGAATTAATCAGTTTAACATGTTAGTTTGTTTTGCTCATTGCCTTTCCATTTAATTTGCATTTTCTTGATGGTCCACAATCAGATTCAGAGAATCATAAGGTTAATTCAACTAGTTAATTAATTTTATTTTTTGTAAATTTTTTCTAAATACGTGGGTTACAATTCAGGGTTAGGTATACAAATGTTCATTATACAGGTACACTTGTTGATGAGGTGTGCCCTCTTCCCTGGCAGTTTTCCACTACTGTCAATCCCACCCCTGCTTCCCCTGGCGGTTTCCCACTACTGTCAATACCTTTCTTATAGTATCATGATAATTGTGGGTTCGCTCATGAGTGAGAACATGTGATATTCAGTTCTTTATTTCTGCGATAGATCCCTCAATATTATAGCCTCTAAGTCCATTGAAGTTGCTGCAGAGTTCATAATTTTAAGTTAATTTCTAAAAAGAAGCCTATTTTCTAAATACCAGAACAAACATTAAAACTTAGAAAATGATTTTTGCAGCATAACGTACCAGAAAGAACATCATGTTTTAGCAGTCAGAGACTTTAGCATTAGTTTAAAAGAAACCGGATGTATTCAAGTCTATTGGCATTTCTACATGTCAGTCTTCTTATATATGAAATACAGACAATAGTGTCTACCTTAGTAGGTAGTTTTCTTCATCAAATACAGTCTTAAATTTAAAATGATTTAAAATGTTTCAGTTTTTATACATGACTATAAATTGAGTATGAGTTTAATTTGCATGTATAGCATAAAGTTATCATATTTTAACTTATGTTGAAAGTATTTTTTTCTTTTCATGTGTAAGCTCATAGTTTTGGGTTAAAAAATATAAAATTTTATTTATGTTGTTTTACTTTTTTTTTTGCTTTTAGCTGAGTATGTGAAGTAAAAGTTTTCAGAAGGATGTCTGGATTATGTAATTCCTGAACCTTGTATATTTGCAAATGTTATTCCCTTGTTTTATGTCAGTTATATGCTATGTAGCAAAATAATTCTGTTTCCAATCTCTCCCACTATTGACTCTCTTCTTGTTTTTTGTTCTTGGTCATAAACATTTTTTTAATTCTCATACATGATGAGATCAATCATTTTATTGTGTATTCAAATCTTTTTTCTTAATTTTTTATTATAAAGATATGGGGTACAATTCATGGTTAGGTGTACAGATGTTCATTATTTTGGTACCCTTGTGGAGTCAAATCTTTAATGAACTTTTATCGGATTCAAATTTTTAGTGCATCTTACCCTGAATGTATCTGACCTCATTCAATCTCAAATTCTTAGTGCATTCTATGACTATCTTTATTATTATAGCTCTTTTAGGATTTCTTATTATTTTCTTGATTTGTTATTTATAGCACTATGATTTTAATAATAATAATAATAAATGATGATAATATGATTATATTCAGTGTTGTAAATAATATTAAAACTTTAAAAACAGCCAAAATTTTTTAAATGGTTAAATATATATTAATATATAAGCTCAAATACTAGAGTATTAAACATTTGTTTAACAAAAAATTATCATGTTCCAAAGTCAAAAGATATAAAACTATAATATAAATAGTATGATCACAAGGAAACATATATTCATATATATTTTCTCTATATAAAATATAATTATTTGTGAAGATACTTTTCATAGGCATAAACATACTGGACTTAAATACACCAAGATGATAAAACAATTATCTCAAAGAAGGGTGGGAAGGGAAGACTGTGACATGTGACATACTTCTCTCTCTTAAAAAATTGTTATATTATTGCTTATGCTAAAATAATATTAATAAAGATGCAAATTTATATTATAAAGCTAAAAATAGAAAAAGAAAAACTGTAACGATGAAGTCAACCATATTGTCAAACAAGGAAAATACCCAATAGAAAAAGCAAATCTGAATGCCTTTAAAACACTTAGAAAATAATAACACTTTCCCAAGGATATAATTTTTAGGGAGTCAATGTTAAATAAGATTAACTTCAGGGCCCACTGGAGAAGGGAGGTATATGTTAAGTGAACTACACTCAGGGACAATCAGGGACAATTATGACCCTAGATTGACAAGCGTTTTATTTTAAATGATTATCTATTTTGTTTTAAGTAGTCTAAATTATTCCCTTACATTATTCTACATTTTAATCAAGACTGCATACTTGACTCTAATATTCTTTTGTTTAGTGGGGTTATTGCTATCCTTTTGGCTGGAGTTATTTGTTTAGTTGATTAGAAGTTCTGGCATTCCCCAAACACGGTGGTTACATGAGCAAGATAGCCATCTTTTACAGAAATGTTTCTCTCTAAAGATTTTATGCTTAATTTCAGTGCTAAAAGGAAGACAGTGTTGAAAATCCACAATGGAAATGTAATAAATTTTGCACACTAACAGAAAAAGTAAAAATAAAAAGTTGCTCTAAAAATTCTTAGGAAACAAAAGGCTCTAATGGCTTGGTGTGTAAGTTACCAGCAATTTAGCTGTGGTTGCTCAATACATAAAATAAAATCTTGGAATGTCTGTAGCAATATATTACCACATGAGGGTGCTCTCTCTCCAAAAATGTGTGTGAGAGTGAGCGGACCTTAGCTAAGAAAGAACATTGTTTTGTTGTTTTCTTCCATACACGCTTTGGATGACATGAAAGAATTTGTTAGAACAAACATATGTAAGAAAAAAAATAAAATAAGATTCTTGACCCAAACACAAATGGACGAATACGCTGTATATAACTATATAGTATGAATCAGGCATACAAAAGAAATCTTTGATTTAAAAATATGGATTTACATAGAGGTTTATAGTGTTATACTGTGGTGGTAGAGAGAGGTAAAGGTGTGTGCTCATTAAATAAGTATATTTCTGTGCCTTGTTATGACCTACAGAATCAAAATATCTGGAGTTCAGGCCCATGAATCTGTATATATTGCTCTTCAAGTAATCCTCATATATCTTAAAGCTTAAGAAGCACCGGTATAGAGTCATTTAAAAAACTGTTATTCTTATAAGCACTGAAACACACATGGATGTTTAAATTGAATAAACTATGTGATTTCCTTGACAGCCATGTCGTCAACTTTTGGAAGCAATTCAATCATAAAAGAATTTATTCTGGAGTACAGCTGAACATTCTCACCCAACACTCTCACATCCTTTTCAGAGATAACAAAATGACACCTGCTCTCTGAAACAATAGAAAATATGAACTTTACTCATCTGGCCAGCTCACTGATTTTGTTTCTCTTTTTCATTTTGTCCTAGTTTGGTAAATAAAAGATAACCTCATGCTTCCACATGTAAACTTAATAACTGAGGTAGGAGGATCGTTTGAGCCTGAGTTTGAGGATATGGTGAGCTATGATTGAGCTCACTGCACTCCAGCCTGAACAATAGAGTAAGACTTTGTCCCTAAAAAAATAACCAAAAGAGCAAAAACAAGTAAACTTCACACTTCAGATTAATTAATGCTTGTCATTTCCAGAAAGTTTCATGAATATGGAAAAGCTAAAAAAATAACTTATAAGGTTAAAATATGTCCTATAAAAGAGAACTGTAATTATAATTATGTTTTCTGCACAAAATAATTTATACTGGAGAAAATGTAAAATCTGGGTTAAGCAACAAGTAATTGGGAATAGAAATGCTTACCAGCATGCCCAGATTTTGATCTTAAAGGCCCAAAGTTATGCTTGCCATCCAAAGGTCTTTGTGCCTACAATTTTATGATGCTATAGAGAGAAAATAATGGAAGAATATAGGTTGTGGTATCTGACTCTGAGCCTAGGCAAAGATTGATGCTATGAGATGGGTTTTGTATGCAACACAGTAGTCTCTGGAATCAAATTAATGTCTGTAAAAAAACCCTGGCATATACGTGCATATATATATATACACATATACCTACACATATACCTATTCTTATAAACATATTGTGCATAGATGTATGTCTATTAAGAGAAAATAAATATAGACTGTTGGCATTCGAGTGGGATCTACAAGTCTCACTTTCCATCCAATGCACATCTCATTCTAGAATTTTCTGAACAGTTAACTGGGCTCTGTTTGAGTGTCCCCAGAAAAATGAAGGTTTCCACTGACTATTATGGACCATATAATTTTAAATATTAAATTTCATTAGATATTATTAAATTTATATATTGAAGATAGTGTTTCCAATGTTGAAAGTGGATGAGTAATTTTCACCTATTACAACTAGTTCTTTCTGAATCTACTAATAACAACTTTAATTCATTTTCATTTAACATCTCAAAAATATAAAATATGTTAATTTAACTTTCCCAGTTTTCTACTCTATTGTATCTATGATTTATAAACTTTTTTTTTTTTTGCTTTAAAACATTCTTGTCAGGATTTTTTTGATACATGGATGATTTTCAAGTTCCCTCTTCAAAGATGTGAATGCAAAACAAAAAGTTTATGCTGGTTCAGAAAACAGAGAGTTTTTATATTTCTTAATCTGAACCTCATTCTATAAATTGTGTTATACACCAGAAATGCTATTTAACCTTGATATCCTACCCCACAGTTGCTCTATTTATTTATTCATGCTTTGATTTGTTCCCATGTGGATGCATTTATTCAGAAATAATTATTGCACACCTACTATATGCCAGCACTATTCTAAGAGTGAAGAACAGAGCAGTGAACGAATATGCAGAAGTCTTTGTCGTAAAGCCAGGGGAAATATAAATAATAAAATATATAAATTATATTGTAGTATAGAAGGTAATACATGTCATGGAGAAAATTTAAATATGGACGCAAGTTTGGGATTGGGGGAATAGATTTTTTTGTTTGGTTCGTTGGTTTTTTTGAGTTGCGGTCTCATTCTATGGTACACTCACGGTCACCGCAGCCTTGACCTGCTGAGCTCAGGTGATCCTTCTGCCTCAGCCTTCCAAGTAGCTAGAACTTCAGGCATGCACCACCATGCCCGGCTATTTTTTAAAATGTATTTATTGTAGAGATGAGGTCTTGCCAATTTGCCTAGACTGGCCTCGAACCTGTGGGCTCAGGCAATCCTCTCACCTCGGTCTCCCAAAGCGCTGTGATTATAGGCGTGAGCCCACCGCGCCAGGCCTAGAATTTTTAAATAAAGAAATTTAGACAGTTTCACAGAGAAAGTAGCATCTGAATAATAATTTGAAGGATATAAAGTTGTGAGTGACAAAGATGTCTCAGGGAAAAGCATTGTGGGCAGAGCACAAGCGCTCTGAGGCGAGATCAGGCCTGAAACAGGCTGTGCTGGTGGAGATAACATTGGTCAGAAATGTAATGGTGTAAAAGCAACTTGCAGACATTGTAAAGCAATGTTAGGAGTATATTCTGGGTGAGAGGAAATATCACTGCAGGACTTTTAACTGAGAAGTAATATTCATTTACATATAAAATGAATTATCGAATTATAATGTTCAAAGTATATTGAATGCTGCACGAGTGGAAAGAAGAAGACAGTGAACAGGTTACTGCAATATCCAGGTGAGGGATGACGGTAAAGTGGAACATGCTGGCAATATTGGGGATGTAAAAAATCTAGGGATTATGGAAATATTTGGAAACAATTTTCTGACTGATTCAATTAGATGTGTGAGAAAAAAGTGAGCAGTCAAGGATGACTTCAAGTTTTGGGGGGTTTTTTTGTCCTTAACTACAGTAAGAATGAAACTACCACTAACTGAGGTGGAGAAACTGAGGATTCAAGTTTGGAAGAGAAGAAGTAGGAATTCAGTCAGATTAAATAAGAGATAGTTGATGAAAATTCATGTGGAAAATTCTTATCCAAGGTGAATGCTGAATATATTAATATGGAGTTCAGAGACCGATGTAGGGTTGAGATTTAAAAACAAAGACATCCTCATACATAAAGGGGACCTCAATGTTGTGAATCAATAATTGTTTACCAAAAGGAGCGGAGGTAGAATAGGAAGTATGGAAACGAAGGCCCTTCAATTTTAAGAGACAAAAGATGAACTAGGTGAGAAGACTGAGGAGTGGTCTGTAGAGCGGGAGGAAAACCAAGAGAGTCCCATTTCCTGAAGCCAAGTGAAGACACATTTCATCACAGTTACTTGTACCATCACAGCTGGTTTTATTTCAGGTTGAATACCACAGCACTGCTGTTAATCATCTTGTTCAATTCAACCCAGACTTCTAAGCCGTCAAGCTAGTTTGAATCTTGAGCCTGTAATTCACAACTTCTCAAAAAATACAAGTTCATGTTCTTTAAAAAAAAAAATCCTCCATTAAGCATCATCTTTAAAATAAAAAAATCCTCTTAACTCCTATCTTGTTTGTTTTGATATATCAAATCTGTTCAAATTTTACTTCTGACAGTGCATAAATTTTTTCTCTCAGTTTTGCATCACTTGATAACTTGATCAGTTTGCCTTCTATGAATTCATTCATTCAAGTCATTGATAAAAATATAAAACATGACACAGCTCAACACATAATCTGATTGTACAGAATGCTATATTTTACTATTTATTTAGTGATTATATTTTAAGTAAAGTTATTTACTCAGCTATAAAATCACTAATTGTTCTAAATATTACATTCAAGGCTATTCTTTCAGTAGCAAAAGTCTGAAATTTTGGAAGTTTAAGACACGTTGAAAAATCACCTAGGCAAATTGCTATCAGGGAAGATAAGGAAACATCTCTACGATCTCTATCACATTCTTTTGATTAAAGTGACCTAATTAATAGGCATTTTGCCATTATTTGTTCTTCTCATAAACTGGTTTATTATGCACTGTTTTCTGAAGTATTCCTAAACTGTCGGTTTTTAGATTCATATCATTATGCTTACCCAAAGATTATTCAGTGTTCTCATCTATAGGTTTTAGAATTTTTCTTTCTAATTTTAGTTTTATTTTTCTTCAAGAAATTTGTTGTCTGTGGTGATTTTTTTCCATTCAATGTATAAATACTCCTATTTCCTTGGAATGCAAACCATTTGGGCCAGTGCTCTTAAATAGTGTTAAGGAGATTTAACTGGTCTGTTTAAATACTTCATCCTTATTATTACTGAGTCAATGAGTGCTAGTTGTTTACTTATTTGTGCTTTAGAATTTTCATTTGAAATCTATTATTATAGGACTTTGCTTTTGTAATTGTCATTTGTAAAGATTTTCCTAACTCTACCAATTTGTCCCTTTCTGCAATGATGAAAATTTTCTTCATCTACATGTGAAATACAGCTAAAAATGTAACTAATACAATTCTGGAATTTTTAATTTTATTTAATATTAATAAATTTAGATAGTCACATGCTGGTGGCTATCATACTGAATAGCACAGGTCTCAGCTATCTTATTCTAGCTTTGAATATAGCTCAATATGTCCCTTAGGTTAGTTCCAGTAAATTCCAAAGACACAGATCTTTATGAGTTTGAAGGACGTACACCAAAAACCAAAGATGCCAGACAGTTCATAAATGAGTCAAGATGTCCAGTGGGAACTGTGAGGGACTAAAAACATATATGCAATCATTCTGTAAAATAATAGTACCTACCTACCTCATCAAAAGAGTCTACCTGATCCAGTCAATTGTAGCTACACTAAGATACAAGACTAAAATTGCCAGACCTTCTTAGTTTTACATAAAAATTTTCAAATTTTAAGTGTCTACAACAATTTCAAATGTTGTAAAATATAGCATATGCCAGGTACAGCATGTCTAGAAGTTGCCTGTTTGTGATACATTGTATATGTCATCTTTACACTATCCTAACAGGTAGAGTTTGCATATAGGTGCCATCCTGATCATATACCCTTTTCCAGGTATTCTGGACATTACTTCTAACAGGATTAGCTAATCTAAGATTTCTTATATAGCATCACATCTTCACTTCAGAAGCCTTCCTCTTTATCACTTAACAACAGTTTCTGATTAGTGTTGTATAAGAACTATTAAAAAATGCTCAATAAAATGTAAGTTCATACATGTTCTCAATTCTGATAAATTTTCTAACACCTACTGAAGCTCAGAGTGCCAGTAGCCATGACAGTTTGAAGCTTGCAATTTCTTTATCTCCAAGTTCCAGGGTCACCTCAGAATTCAATTTCAGTTTCCTCAGAGAAATAATAGAGTAGCTATTTTCTTACAGTGCACAAGGCAGAAATCCCGGAGGGCTTGTTCTAGGTATTCTTAGGGAACATTATCAGCAAACAAAAGTAAATGGAGAGGAAAAGAGTTAAAACCAAACTAAAGGCATGTATAACTTCACCTGCTTAATTACTATTTGCTTAATAACCCACCTCATGCACGAGTTCTCTCAGGCATAATCCCATAATTACTTAGCAAACAATCATTTATTAAGACAACTATATTCACAGCACTGCACCAGGCACTAAGGAGAAGTGTTGAGAAATATAAAACATGGTCCCTAACCTCTAGGAGCTTAAGATGTTGAGAGAGAATCCCACATGAAAGCATCAAGAAGTATATCAACAAGCACAAAATGATGCAGCACTCAGCTTGCACATAAGCTAAGGGGTTTTGTATTTCATTTGTTTCTCATTTAATAAAATTGATGGGATTTTCTTGCAGTAATGAGCATAATACCCTAACCTAGATTTAGTACCACTATCTTGAAATTCTTCTCAAAGCAAATTGTGTATTTGTTTTACAGAAAAAACTGGTATTATGAAGAAATTAGGCAGGTGATAACTTGAAATGTCTATAGCTTTAGTTTCTCAGTGGTTAAAAGTCTAACTACAGGAGCCAAGAGCAAAATGTAGAAAATTCTGCAAACGCCACCAACACCCACACTTAATTCAAATTGCTCACTGATTATTTCAAACAGTATATGGAAGTGTGTGTCACTTAAGCGGGTGTAAGAATGGTGCAGCCACATGTCACTCTACTTAATACTTAACCTTAAATAGGAAACTATTTCACCGGTACATAAGAACACCCAATAAAACTCACAGTAAATCTCACATTTTGTCTTCTCTGAAAATGTATTATCCTCTTGATTACTGATAAAGGAAGAGTCTCAAGTTCTAGAAACAAGATAATGCTATGGCCTTGGTAACAATCTTTCATTTGCAAATAAACTCTATTATATTTAATTAGACCGAGGTGAGAGGATTGCCTGAGCTCAGGAGTTCGAGACCAACCCAGGCAACTTGGCAAAACCTTGTCTCTACAATAAATCAAAAAATTGGTCAGGCATGGTAGCACACGCCTGTAGTTACAGATATTTGGAAGGTTGAGGCAGAAGGATCGCCTGAGCCCAGCAGGTGGAGGCTGTGGTGGCCGTGGTGGCCATGAGTGTGCTATTGCACTCCAGCCTGGGTGACAGAATGAGACTCAGACTCAAAAAAACAAAACCAAAAAACTACTACTGTCAAATAACCAAACCATCCACATCCTAAATTAAAAGTTTATGTTTATAATAAGGGTCTACCATAAAAAAGCAAGAGACATCTCTCAATAAGTGATTTTTGCTTTTATACAAGGTGGCCCTTTTGATGTCTGAGTGTTCTCCTTGATTTGTTGTTTTCATGTAGTTTAACTGTTACTTTACTAAGGAAATGGAGGGTAGAAGTCAATGTTTGTTTTAGTCCTGCACTTTAATCAGATAGACTGGCCTTGTAAAAACTACTAAAATACTAACATATTATACCATCTTCAATCAATTCAGTTGTTATTCATTATAACCACATCTTCTTGGCAAAATAATTGACAATAAATGACATTACAATGTATTGAATGATTTTCTGTTAAAAGGACAGATATTTTGTAGTTTCAGCATCTTAATCTTTTTTTTGACAAAAAAGAAAAGTTTATTTAAAAGTAAATTAGAGAGAGAGAAGGGAGAAAGAAGATTCACCTCCCCAAGCTGGGGGAGGGGACCAAAGCCAGGAGCCATGGTGATAGCCATAGCTCAAAGAGTACATGGCCACACCAGAGTCTAGCAAGGCCATGGCCCAGCTTCTTAATTTTTGCTAAGTCTTCAAGATTTGTACCTAGTATCACCATTAACTTAGGAAGGCACATCATGGAATCTGGGATCTACCAGTGTTACAAACTCCTGGAAAATTTCAATGCACTTTTCTTACCTACAACCTGTTTCTAAGGGTGTCCATACATGTCCATAATCTCAGAACACCACCAAAATTGTTGGACTAGTGAAGGATTTTGATCCTAAGCCAGCAGGGTTCTTGACAAATTTCAGAACATTGAATACCAAATAAGTACTAAGTAATGATTCTTTTGAAATGACTCCTGAATTTTTCTGATGAAAGTTCCACCAGAAATGCACTATATTGTTTGAATCTTTTGCCTAATTAGATGCTCTCTCAATGAATTTGGAGTATAGGACATACAAAGTAGGAATCAGGTAATAGTCCCAATATTGTTATTATAATTATGCTTCTAAGATTTCATCTACATGTTTCTCACCACAAATTTGAGGGTTAGTTGCTTAGTTGTAATAACATAGTGAGCAAGTTAGGATATATACACAAAGAGAAACCAATAGCAGAACATATGAGGCAATAGAAACCTATATAAGTCATAAGTAAGCAGCAGTCTTAAATAAAAATATGTTATGACTCAGGAGTAATAAAAGGAGGGAGGAAGGAATGACTCAATTTACAAGGGCAAGAGCTGTTGTAGTTGAAACTGGAAATAATATGAGTCTTCATAGAAATGGAGCATTAGAGTAGTGAAGAATGTCATCTGAGGGTAGTGAAGAATGTCATCTGAGGGTAGTGAAGAATGTCATCTGAACTGTTTTGCATCTAATTATTTTGTTTCTCAAAAAAGTTGACTACAATATTTGCTTAAAAGTGTGTGGCAATACTACATTGGTCTGCTAAGAGCATTTCCTTTCATTTTAAAATTCTGTATCCATCTTATAAACATTTGCAATCGCTTAAGTTAACGTGAGTGGATCTCTCTTCTTTGTGCCCTTCTGTCTTCCTTGAATTTCCCCTCCAATTCCACACTTCTCAGTCCTTTATGAGAACAAAATGCTTGACATTTTTGCAAAGTGACTTATTTGTAATGTATACTCCATTGTTGCTGCTATGATTGTGCTTCTAATATATTATATACATGCCTCTCATTACAAATTAAGGGTTAATTGTTGAGTTGTAACACTGATCATGTAAATTCACAAAAATTGATTTTTTTGGGTTTGGGGTCCCACTCTTTTTGTCCAGGCTGGAGTGTAGCAGCAAAATCATGGCTCACCACAGCCTCAACCTCCTGGTTCAGGCAATCTTTCTGCCTCAGTTTCCTGAGAAGCTGGTACAGGTGTGTGCCACCACACCTGGCTAATTTTCATTTTTATTGTTATTTTATGTAGAGACAAGATCTGGCTATGTTGCCTGGTCTAGTCTCAAACTCCTGGACTCAAGTAGTCTTCCTGCATCAGCCTCCCAAAATGCTGGGTTCAGGCATGAATCACTGTATCTGGCCCCAAAGTAGATTCTTCATTGATGGTATATTGAATATTTTTTTCCTCACCATAGAATATTTAATTTAATTATTAGATAAATCACAGTAATTTTATATTCAACAGTAATCTCCCACCAAAATCTTAGATTTATTTTTCACAAACTATACTGGCACATGAACTGAAAAATAATAAGGGACAAAATGAAATTTGTTTTTTTTATTTTCTGAATTCATTTTTTTTGCTCATTAATTAGCTAATTAATCATTTTTTAGCATTTTAAGTAAACAGGAGACATAGAAAAAATAAATCCGTTTAGATTTTCCTACTTGACGGTGAACTTTTTCCTGCCAACATTCATATCTCTCAATTAAACATTTATTTAAAAACTTCATTCATTCATTCACTTTCTCATTTACTTATTTATTTAATTCTTTCAACAGATAAAAATATTTGCCATATACAAAGTACTGGAATACATAAATAAAAATGATTTGCCATTAACTTTTTTAAAAATCCAGTGGTGATTTCTTTTTTTATTACTGTTGAAGCAACAAAATATATTTCAAAATTTAGGAGTTGTGACATTTCCCAGGGTAGAATACAGTTATCACATTATATGTTTGCCTGATTCACAATCTAAATTTAAGGAGGAGGTATGGGGAGGAAAAGCAAATGTAATAGTTGGTTCCCCTGGTCATATCTCTTGATCCCATCTAATTATCTCTGTCTAATCATGTCCTAGGTCTCCCTTCATGCCTCTTACTCCCAGCTCCATCGAGAAGTCTAAAATTTATAAAAATAGGGATATAATTAAATAGGAAAAGGATCGAAGAAGAGATAACCAGGTGATAAAAGGGGCACTTTATTCACAAATGGTTTCTACACACTTTAATAACAGAAATCAGAATGTGAACATTTAAAAAGCAACAACACACAAGCTTAATTATCTCTCTCCCCAGCTTCTTACTCAAGCTCTGTCTCACTATTAGATATGCTGTTCAATATCACTAGAAATAAAAGCATCAAAAACAAAAACAACACAGACATCCCATTCTCAGCCAATAAAATTGGCAATGATCAATAACATGTGGCATTAGCAAGAGGAGATTGGCATTCCAATATACTGGTGATAGGGTGTAAATTGACACTGTTTCTTTATCAGAAGTCTTAAAATATGTCTGCTCTTTCATCCAATAATTCTATTTCTAGGAATTTTTTTTCTATGATTTGCCTTTTCAATAAAACATCTAGATTTTCATAGTTTAAATGAAGTAAATAAATGGCTGCAAATTTTGATCACATTTTTGAAATGTGAATTTTGTGGAGAAACAGCTCTATCTGGTGAGCATGCTTTAGTAAAATAAAATTTGTTTTCTTCGGTGGTAATTGCTTACAGTTGATTCATGTTTTTTAGCCTCCTTAGCATTCTTTATGAGCATTTATTCCTGTAACAAGAAACTCTCCCTACCCCACCACCAGGAGAAAAAAGAGAAGGAACCAAAGTGCTCTACACTGACTGGTCATGATAATACCAACAATGGACCAAGGAACTTCTGAAAGTTTGTACCAGCCTCATTCACAAAGTCTCAAATGCAAAGCACCTGGAAATTTCCATCAGCTATAAAATGGACAAGTACATTGCGATATATTCATAAAATGGAATGTACTGCCATTCCATTCTATGAATTCCATAAAATAAACTACAGTAGCCATGAATGGATTTCCCAGTAATTGATTTGATAAAAAGAAGTCAGATACACACAAAAATACCATATGCTGTATATAAAGTTTAAAAAAAGACAAAACTAATCTGTGATGTTGAAGATGGTGATTAACACAGGGTAGTCAATCAATGTACAAAATTTCACCTTTAAACATCTATCAGAGGAATTCAGCCTCACCATCTAGAGCTTTTCAAACTCAAATTGATATACTATATTAAACATTTGACCTATAGTCTTATACAGTATATGCATCTAGGGATTTGTATATACCCTTGAGGGTACACAAAAACTTTCCAAAAGGCTCAAAGCCTTCTACAGTCAATTTTTATATAGTCAATGGAAAGGTACTCACCTCCCTAAAACTGAGCTGAGAAAGTAACTGCAATAGAAACATCATGCAGGCTTTTCTTTTTCAGCTCTTCAAACACGCTCAACCTTCTCATACTTTACCAAAGAGAATTTCACTCCCCAATCTTCTTGAATCTCAGAATTACCCAATGTAAAGTCTATAAGGCACAAAAAAAAGTGAATGGGAGGGGGTAATTCAAATATTGACATCAGATAATACTGCCTTAAGGCACCATGAAATTCTGGTTTTTATATATTTTTGTTAAAGATGAAAAATGACATAAGAATGGAATACAATACAAAAATAATGAATGTAAATGAAAGTCACAAACATAATTTGAGCATTTTGAATTAAGATATATTTTATAGTGATATGTAGAAATGATTATAATTTTTGTGTGATAATTTCATCTTTCTATCATTAAGAAATTGATTATTTTAAGAGAATATTGCATGAGACCAAAGCAAAAATAGTATCAGTAAGAAACATTGAAGTTGGTAGAAGTTTATTTCATCCAAAGGCTTATCTATTTAACAATCTATCTAAAAATTCAAAAGTTTAAAATTGGAAAAATCTGCTGAAAATATCAATTTACTATAAATATGCCCTCTCTACATTTTACCATTTTCAATAATTCTCAATTTTACCATTCTCTACAATTGTACCATCTTTCAATAATGAAAAAAGTTTGGAGAGGGAATTTTCACTGACCAGTTTCTGTCTCCGTGACATATGTGGCATATTTTTGCCATGCTTTCAAGGAGACTTTAGTAATATGAATTATATGTTTATTCCCAACAGATCAACATTGCATCTTTGACTAAAGGAGCCATACACTGGAGGTAAGATAGTATTGTATATTTTCTCAAATGTTTATTCAAGCTTATAGGAAAATCATTTTTATGAATTTTTCTAGAATTCATATTAAATTCTGAAAATCTTCATTTATTCTTCCTTAAATGTAATTCTAATTTTTTTCATTCCTACCATGTACTTATAAGAGCTAAAATATCTTTGTAGAAATATTATATAGAACCTTCTCTAAAAATTAACTTACAAGAATCATAAACATATTTTTGTTAGTTTTACACTTGATCCAAAACTTCTTCTTGCAATTAATTTCTATTGAACTCAGTATCATTCTAGCAATAAGTAACACTAAGTCAAAAATTTGAGTTAATTGAAAAAGTCATTCAGTTTCATTGCTAATATAATTTTATGTTTTTGCTTACTAATTACCTATTAAAATCTGTTTTTGTTCCGATAACATACATAAATAATGCAATTATGATTGATCCAAATTTTTTTAAAAAACTTGGATTCCAATAGCACAGAAAATTTAAAAAGCTAAAATATAGATAGACATATGTCGGGAGCCAGCCATGGAGGCCAACCTGAATGTTAGGGATCAAGGTGGGCTATGGACCCTGAGACCACTAGGATGTGTTCGGGAGCTGTTGGCCCATTTCCTCTTCCCTTTCTTGGTATTTAACACATCCCATTAGAAGGAAATTTGCAGAGTGCTGAAGGGAAGTTTTTCTCCACTCAACACCATGTTTCAGGGTTTCATGCCAATAAAGTAAAAAAGGGGGAGATGTTGGGAGCCAGCCATGGAGGCCTACCTGAATGTTAGGGATCAAGGAGGGCCGTGGACCCCGAGACCACTAGGATGCGCTCAGGAGCTGTTGACCCCATTCCCTCCTCCCTTTTTCATTTTAGCCAAAAGGATCTCTGCCTACTTAAGCTGAAGGCTCTGTGACTGTGACAGGCATGGCTCACTCTACAAACTCATTGTTCCTGTTTCCCATGAACTGTGGTTTCGGCTTAGGTATTAGATATAATTCAAGTCACATTTGGGAGCCTTCTATTTGATACAAGCTTCTTTATAAGATTTAAAAGTATATTTGTAGAATTAGTGTATACATATGGAGAGACGTTTTCAGTTTTAAATGGTATAGATGATTATCTAGAGTTACCAGAAATGACCCAGCACAAACTTTGGACTGAGCCACATTCCTAAGGACCCAGCTTGTACTTCAAATTGAGTTTTTCTCCACTCAACACCATGTTGAGTGCATTCTTTTAAACTGGTTTTAGCTACAGTTAGTGTAGGATTTTTCTACTTATTATAGAAATTGAACTTATTTTACTCATAGAAAGTATTGTAGAATAGATTATGCTATGTCAGTAAATTATGTTAGTTCAAGCATGCTCAAACATGATATTTTGAGGTTTAATAAGAATACAGCCAACTTTAGAAATTTCATTGTTCCCATTTTCTACTATTGTGGTTTTGGCCTTAGTACAATTTACAGTTTATATTTGAATTTTATTTTTAGAAAATTTATTGCTGATGATCAGCTTTATATATTAGGATTAGGTATTAGAAACTTTTATAGAAATTAAGATAGGTATATAGGATTTTAGAATAGCTATTTTGTTAAGAGATTGTAATCAATTGTTCCTAGAAATGGCCTAGTGTGATCTCTGGACTGGGCCACATTCTTTAGGAACTGGTTTGAGCTATAATTAAGAGT
>NW_007248880.1:47060-118179 GCF_000164805.1 Carlito syrichta
TTGAATATTATGATGTTAAAAATTGTTGTATTGCTTTTGAGGAACATTAACCAAGCATAAGGAAACAGTGAGATAATTTTACGATTGTCCTCCCTCATGCTTGGGAAAACGCCTGGTGGGTGTGGGATGCCCCTCATCCACCTGGCTTTGTGTTCACGTAATAGTCTTGTGATTTAATTGGGATTGTCCTTCCTCATGCTTGAGGAAACACCTAGTGGGTGGGGGATGCCTCTCATCCACCTGGCTTTGTGTTCACGTGAAAGTCTTGTGATTTAACCTGTGAAAATTTGGGATAAAAGACTTATGGTTGGTCCCATTAAACGACTTCTGCTCAATCCGTTGAACAGTTGTCCATTTTCTTTCTTTCTCTTTATATCTATCCTTCCATCTTCCTTTCTTTTAATATCTATCCCTCCTACAGAATTGGCTTCTGCACTAGACAGAGTTCAGTCTCTTTCTTTCTCCCCCTTTTCTTTCTTTCTTTTATTATCTATCCCTTCCAGTTTCGCCGACGCCACCACATCTTTCCAGGGACTCCCCAAAACCAGCAGGGGTTGGCCCCCTGCAGACATACAGACAGATATTGCAAAGACAAAAGAAAAAGTGATTAATAAAGGACTTTTGGGAATAAAAATGTAAATATTATGCATGCAAAATAAAATAGAACTCTGAAGCAGAAAGTAAATTTTTGACTGGCTTGTTTATACATTTTAAAATTTATTTTAGTACATATTAATTTACTACAGTAACAAGATTCTATTGGATACACTTAAAGAATGATCTGACAGCTTTATTTTAAAAATATATAATTACAATATTCCAGGAATTACATTCATTGTCATTATTTAAACTTAAGGTAAGACAAATAAGATGCCAATTTAAAATTTACAAGTAAGCCGGGCTTGGTGGCTCAGCCTGTAATCCCGTGCCTTTGGGAGGCTGAGGTGAGTGGATTGTCTGAGCCCGCGGGTTTAGACCCACCTGGGCAGCAAGACCTCATCTCTACAATAAATCAAAAAATCAGCCGGGCATGGTAGTACATGCCTGTAATTCCGGCTACATGGAAGGCTGAGGCGGAAGGATTGTCGGAGCCCAGCAGGTCAAGGCTGCGGTGGCTGGGAGCGGCCACTGCACTCCAGTCTGGGTGACAGAGTGAGACTCCAACTCAAAAAAAAATAAAAATAAAAATAAAAAATAAAATAAAATTTACAAGTGGATAAATTATTTTTGAGGATTATTTCAGAAAGTAGATAAGCAAAATTTATAAAAAATAACTTCTATACTTTCTACAGTATATCATTAAATTAAGAAAGGGGAACATAAGTTTGCCAGGTATGTTAATAAACATTAGTTTTCTTTAGAATTTACTTCAAAAGTGTTTAAAGTTTTCATTATTATCTTCAGCTTATTTCTTATTATAAGACATAATAGAAATATAATTTTTATATAATCTGCAAAAAATGTATGGGACATATATTTTATGAAAAGATCTTCCTGGTATAAACCCCTTCTTATTGAATCCTGGAGATAGTTTCTTCATCCAAATAAATTCTAAGTTCCTTGATAGGAGAATGAGACTGCAAGAACTATGTAATTCATCTTATTTTCCTTTAAGATTTGCCAGTTAGAAAGCTCAGAGCTAAACTTAGCACTTAACTCTTCAATATAATTTCCACCTTCATTCACTTCAAGACTTTGGATTTTCCAATTTTTATTTTAAGGGTCTTTTGTAGATTAATTTAATCTTATTGAAATCTCTTTAGAAGTAAATGGCTGCATCACATAGTAGTAAAAATATACATTTTAGAGTCAGCTTGCCTCTGCCCAAATCCAACTTGACCACTTTGTGAGCATGACCTTGAGCAAACTTAAGATTTCTGGGCTTTAGTTTACTCTGTTAAAATGTGAATGATAAGAGTAACTACCTCATAAAGTTGTCATGAGAATTACATAAGTTTAAAAGCATTTAGAACAGTACTTGACACCTACTAAATGCTATTTGTTTATTAAATAAATATTCTGCAAATAACAAATAAATGGGGAAGTTTAAATTTGTATTGTAAAATTCTGAAGATTACACATTATACTGGGGGGGTGCCAAAGATGTCTATAAATTTTAAGAGATATTATTTGTGTATTTCTTTTAGTTCGCTATAATCAGAAGTGTCATATATATTGAGTACTACAATTGTAATACAGTTTTTTCCTTTCTTAAAATGTGTGTGGTTTTTTGACACCCTCTGTATTTCATCATCATGAATTGAGTACCAGAAAAGAGTAGACATTCTTTTACTCTGAAAGTGCCATGCTATTGAAAAGGCATCCCTGTAATAAAGAAGTTTTGAGTGAATATTACATATAAAAATGCAATAGCATACCAACTTAAATTAATTGTCAATATCAACCAATAGAAATTTCTATCTCTAGCCATTAAAAAAATTTGCAAAATTTTTTTTGGAAATGTTGAGGATTGTTCTCATTTGCATCAGTAATCCTAGGAGAAAATGATGACAAATTTAAATAACCTTCTCACTGTGCTATTCGCTAAGTAGGTTACAGCTCTCCATGTGTAAGTTCAGTCACAGGCTTAACACAGCTAGCATTTAAATTAGTCTGCAGAGAAAGTTTGAGACTGTCTCTGAGGTCTCAGATTTTCAGCTAAAATTTTAAAGCTAAAAACAATAGAGTGATGTACACCCAAAGTTCTAAAAAATAATACTAAAACTATCCATGCAACTGACGAAAACAGAGCAAAACCAGTCTAGGTATCATGATCCCTAAGAGTCTATATAAAGGAAGACTGGAAATTTTTAAATAAAATGTTTAAAGAAAACTCTTAGAAATATAGAATGATTTAAGTCTTTGTTTTCTCCTCCCCTGGGAGAAGAGGATACATAGTCTTCCTTTCCATTTAAGTCATGTAATGGATACTCCAACAGAGCTATTTATTCGAATTAGGGTGTAATAAGAAAGAGAATGTCATCTTATTTCCAAATAGGAGACTTGTTAGAGCACATTCTTTTTTCCTGTCATTTATTTGGGATGAGAGTGCTCCAGAAAACACCTGACTTCACGAGAAAACAAAAATACAGAGAAAGATGCCTGCTATTTATACTGAAAGGTCCAAGAGCAGGAAGCTGACTGGGACTGCCTGCTTGGCAAGACGGGAAAGGAGAAATCAAAAGTTAGCAAACTGTCTCCTACAGTTTGGTGAGACAAGGATGCATGAGTTTCTAGTGGGCCAAATAAATACATGCAGAAGGTAGCAGACACATAGCACTTTAAGGGACTCTTAAACAGGGAGCTCTGCTAGGGGAAAAGTACACCACCAGTGGTATAACAAGACCTCTTGGGGAGTCTCCCAAGGTCCTACAAACTTATTTAAGATTTCAAATACCTGTTACAGTCATGGTAATGAAAGACAGAAAACGTCAACCACAGAAAACCACAAAACAGTATCAGTAAAGTACAAACTTCTTGTGTCTCTTTCTCTAATTTTTTACTTATCACCTCTCGCCGTAGTCCTAAAGGAGGGAAAATGAAGGTAGTAATGAAAAGGCAGGTAGATAAAAGTCATGACTAAATGGACCCCTTCCCCACCATCTGGCTTATGTGCTTTTTAAAATCAGACACAGATTAGGCCTAAACTAACAAGAGGGAAAACATTTTTAATTGTATGTGACATCAAAATTTTAATTTAAACTAGCCTGAACATTTTAACAACTGGAAATAAAATTATTTTTATAGTCAAATGAGACAGGAATGTTATGAGATGTTTGAGATGCTGTCGAAAGACTGGCAGGGGAGATTTGAGAGATCATGGCTAAAAGTGTGGTGAGGAGAAAAATAAAGGAGTCTTTCTGTGTGGACTTTGAGTTAAGTCTGACCAACTTACTACACAGACAAGGTATGTAATTCATGTCACCAAGACCAAGGATAACACATCCTCCCTAGACAGTTCTTCACAGTTTATGATATGAAAAATAAGATTTTAAAAATGACTTCAACTTATACCCTTCATAAAAATCCATTAATCTTGGGCATTTATTCATTAAAATATGCCTATTAATAAAATAAGCTACCCACGCAATTTCCCATTAACAATTAAACATTCTGTAACAATTTTTCCACCCACCCGCCACTCAGTTTTGCAAAGCAAAAAAAATTAGCCTTATATTAATATGCATGTACATTTTTATTGATTTTAAATCTTCTGTTATTAGTTATCACAGATATTTGAAAATGATCTTTTTTCTAATAAAAATAATTCATTCATTTTATTCAGAATCTAATATTAACAAAGATACAAAAGGAGTTTGACTTTTAGGTTTTTGTCCATTTTGCCTGTTTTCTGCAACTGATCTTCATATAGGTCAAGGTTGATTTTTTTAATCTTGTTTTTCCTAGTAATCTCTTAACATTAACAACCCATCAGTCTCACCATACAGTTCTCTTCATCAGTATTCAGCATTTGTCTAACGCTCCAAACTCAAATCTCCTCCTTACCTCAATCAGTCATATAAACTCTAGTTGTTTTCCGTTTTTCTTGTCCGCAAGTTCATCCTGTATTTTATCTTTCTTGCAAGCTCTGGGATCAATGTCAAAAACATTGTGCATTCACTTTTACTGAATAGTTTTTAGTCTTTCAATGCTCCTTGCAAATCCCCAGGTCTCAATCACTCCTACATGTCTGCATCCTCTGTTTCATCCCTGGGGCTGCTGAGCATAAGAAGAAAAATCACATTAACAATGTTGATAAGATGCACTGCAAATCCATGCGTTCTAACTTCAACTTGGTGATCTTTGCTAAACGGTGTGTGTGTGTGTGTGTGTGTGTGTGTGTGTGTGTGTGTGTGTGTGTGTGTGTGTGTGTCTATATATATATGCTGTTGATACCAAAGCAAATTTATAATTCTGGCTTTTTCCCCATACTTTTTCATTAATCTTAAACCAAATATATACTCCTTATTGTTTTATTGTAAGTAATGATGTCATATCCTACTTTCCCAAGAAATTGTCCAGGAAATATCTCCAAGATATTCTCCAAAGAATAGCTCCATATCCCCAAGAAAAATCTTCATAACTTTATAATACTTCTTTTTCTTTTATCTAGTATCAGTATCTTCTTGTCTGTTAAGATATTGACTCTCCTAAAAAAAAAAAAAGTTAGCTCTATAGTTTTCTCAAGCTACTCTGCTCTTTATCTTTCTTTTTATTATTTCAAATTTTTTCACAAGTTGTTCCATTTTAACAGCTTTTAGTAACCTGCCTCCCAGGTTACTAAATTAAATTCGGCAGACTTAAGCTAGCTCTTCAAATTTCACCAGTGACAAATTTCATCATGCATCCCCTGACTCCTCCAGCTTTTCTGGTCTATATCTGTTTGGGGTTGAATAGTGTCCCCCAAGAAAGACACATTGAAGTCACATGCTCTGGTACCTCAGAATGTGACATTGTTTGGAAACATATTATTTACACAGGTAATCAAGTTAAGATAAGGTTCTATTACATTAGGACCCATACTGGGAGCTATTACTATAGCTAACTTAGCTAAAACTATAGAGCTAACTTTTTTTTTTTAGGAGAGTCAATATCTTAACAGACAAGAATGTAATAGTATGCGTATCTTTATAAAAAGGAGAAATTTGACCACAGAGACAAGCTCTCACAGAGAAAACTACCACATGACTAGAGTGATGCATCTACAAGCCAAGAAAGCAAAAGATTGCTGGTAAGCACCAGAAGCTAGAAAAGGCAAGGGAGAATTATTTCCTGGAGTTGGGAGAGAGAGTATGATCCTGGAGAAAACTTGATTTTGGTCTTTAAGTCTCCAGATCTGTGGAACAGTAGATTTCTGTTGTTTTAAGCCAGAAGTTGTTTGGTGCTTTCTTAACAGCAGCCCTAGGGAAACAATAACCTCTGCATCAGTCTGACCACCCTGCTTTATGACTCTCTTATCCCTTGGTTTCCAAAGTCATAATAACATTCCTAATTCTCAAGCATTTAATTCTTCTTATTTTCTTCCTATTCACTCTTGAGATATCTTCTTTCTTTATTTTTCCTCATCTCAAACTTCTAACCCCAAAATTCACTACTTTCTGGAATATTATCATTATTTCACTATCCATATTAAATTATTTCTTACTCATGCAGCCTTTCCCCAATGCACTAGACAAAAATTATCATACTTTATTTTATGTTTGTAAAATATTTTATTTCTGTCTCTCTGTCACCATTGGTATTTTATATATTTTTCTCTGATTATAGTTATATTTATTACTTATACTAAACCATGGGTGAGCATCTTTTTAAAAGGGACATATACTAATTATGTTAGCCTTCACAAACCATGCAGTAATTTTGCCTATGACTAAACGCTGCTGTTGTCATGCGAAACCAGCTTCAGGCAGTCCACAAATAAAAGGGCATGATTAAATGTATTGGTAAAACCTTATTTACAAAAATAGGCTGCCAAACTCAGTTTAAATTATCAGCTTTTTGAGCACAGAAGTTGGATTTTGGCCCTGTATGCAGAACTTCTAGCATTTGTCTTTCATAATGCATATTATCAATAAATATATCTTGAAAAAATCTACACTTAAACATTTTCATGTATTTCCCACTTTCCTTTTCCTGTCTTTAGCATCCAAAAGTTTAAGAATAAATTGTATAATAAAATGAAAAACCAACCAGGTTTATTTAATCTGAACAAATGACTAAGGTCTTCAAGGATATTAAATACCATTTAAAGAATAAATGACTCTCTTTCTTTAAAAAATACCATTCCATTTGAAAAGAGTTTATATTAGCTGGGCTCGGTGGCTCAGCATGTAATCCCGCACTTTGGGAGGCCAAGGTGAGTGGATTGCCTGAGCCCATGGGTTCGAGACCCGCCTGGGCAACTTGGCAAGACCTCATCTCTACAATAAATCAAAAAATTAGCCGGGCGTGGTAGTGCGGGCCTGTAGTTCCAGCTACTTGGAAGGCTGAGGCGGAAGGATGGCCGGAGTCCAGCAGGTTGCATCTGCGGTGGCCGGGAGGGTGCCACTGCACTCCAGTCTGGGCGACAGTGAGACTCCAATTCAAGAAAAAAAAAGAGTTTATATTATGATTGGAACGTAGAAGTTTATTAAAATATAAAAATATTTTATGTAGCAAGGTAGCATTGCTAATATACAGTGCTATATATTTTCTTAAGGAAAAAGGAAGCTGACAGAGATAATGTTCACGGAAATCATTATAAAATGGATCATGTATCAATAATCTATTGTCATATTACTATTATTTATCATTGTATAATAAACTAGTCTAAAACGTATTGGCTGAAAACAACGATTTATTCATTTTCATAATTCTGTAGTTTGGGCAGTTCCTATTGGTTTTACTGAGCTTGTAGATGAGCCTGATTTCTGATTCAGTATTAGTTGACTTAGAAGATCCAAGAAATTAATGTTAATTGTTTTCTGGGGTGCCTATGTTCTCTTCCACATGATCCTCCTATTCTAACGGAAAAACTGACTTTACAGTATGCTGTTCTCGGGATTCCAAGAGGGCGAGGGTGAAAATTCCAAGGTCTCTTTAGGCATTGTACACTTCAGAATTCACAGAAGATCACATCTGACTGGTCAATGCAATTCCCAGTTCAGTCCTTGTTCCAGAGGTGAAAATAATGACTCTATCTTTTGGAGAAAGGAGAGGCAAGGTCATATTGCAAAGTAGTATGTATTCATAAAGGTGCAATTCATTGAAACCCTTACTACAATACTCATCATGATTGTGAAAGAGAAACCAATTTGGCATTTGGAGGTTGCATAGAGGAGTAGAGAGAGAAAAGGCAGGAAAATTACATAAAGACAAAATAATAGAAGTTGGCAAGTTCCTGTCTAAGGATTTTGAATTCATAATTTAATAGTGAGAAGTCAGCGAATATTTTTGAGCAGATATTTCTTCCTCCCTCATGAGTAACTCACATTCTGAAAAATAAATCACGCATGATTTCAGCCTGATGTTGTTGTTGTTTTTTCACTGTTTTGGGGGGTGAGGTTAGGAGGAACAAAATAATGATTTCTGGCTTCACAAATGAGGGAATGGCCTTAAATCATAGCATATAGTAAGGGATTTCTAGTTGATAGATTATCCTGATAACATTAGTATATCACTAGTGTATGTTCAACAAGTACACAAGCCTCAAAGTTATGGAAAGATGTTGAAAGACTGTCTTTAAAGTTAATAAAAATGAAATTTATTCGTTTATCTGTTATGCCCTCATCCCTCACAAACCACAGGAGCTTGAATCCAGCATTTGGGAAAAAGATAACTAAAGGGCATCAGAACTTTCTAGATCTTCCTCTTGTGAGATTTGCAGATATTCCTTGTAATGTCCTTACTTTCTACTTGTTTGACTCTTCACCTAAAAACTGATAGAAACAATCACTTTACTTTCCATTGTGAGCCACAATTCTAGGATATGTTTGATTCATTCTGATTTAGTTATTAGAAAACTCAAAGGCAATAGCTTTGTTCTATGAGACTTATAAATAATAAACTTCAGGGGAAATGTAACATAAAAATGAAAAATGTTTTGCTTAAAGTAATATTCACAGCATATTGTTAATCAACCATTTGACTAACTCTTTTTATTTATTTATTTTTTGAGTTGGAGTCTCACCCTGTCACCCAGACTGGAGTGCAGCGGCCGCTCCCGGCCACCGCAGCCTCGACCTGCTGGGCTGTGGTGATCCTTCCGCCTCAGCCTTCCAAGTAGCTGGAACTACAGGTGTGAGCTACCACGCCCGGCTAATTTTTTGATTTATTGCAGAGATGAGGTCTCTCCAAGTTGCCCAGGCGGGTCTCAAACCCGCAGGCTCAGGCAATCCACTCACCTCAGCCTCGCAAAGCACGAGATTACAAACTAAGCCACTGAGCCCGGCCAGATATTCTTTTTGAATGGTCATGCCTAATTATATTTATAAGTTCCTGTAGATATCCCCAGGCTCACTAAATACAGTATTCTGAGCAGTGAACGGCACCAGTAGGATTTGTTGACATTTCTTACTGGCTGCCACAGGAATAAAACCAAATTACAATTCTTAATATAAAAGACCATGAACATTAACACTCAAACTACTCTATCTGAATTAAAGACAGAGGCAATGCTATAACCTTCCAGGTGTTCTCAATATGTCTGAATCCTTATGTACTTAACAACACAAGACTATGTCTGTACAGAGGAATTAGAAAGTTACTACTGGAGTCATAAAATTAGGTTATAACTTTCTGTTGATTCAGATTATATCCCTGTATTTTTAGATTTAGTTTTCATGTAGATTTGAAATGAGACTCGTGTTAAAAGATTATGAATGCTTTGTGGCGTAAGTATATATATATATATATATCTGTATATATTTTATGTGCCTGTTATAACAACACTTACCAGACAAAGATATGCCTTCCTTTCTCTTTTTATTTTGTCCAACACATCAAAAACATAAAAAGAAAAAAAAAATACATTTACCCTAGTTCACACTATGATGCCTTAGAGGCCAGACCATCTAAAGCTCACACTAGGCATTTTTATAAGCTAACTAATAAAATTAAATATTATCTGGCTTTTAAAAAAACTTATAGTGCTGAAAAATGGAATCACAATATTTAAATAGTGCTGAAATTTAGGAGGCAATAGTGAGATAAAATAAAGACTAATGCAATTATCTAATATCCAGTAGGTAATAAAACCAAAAAAAGTTAAGGAAATGTTAAGAAATGTATCTTTCTTTCTAGGCAAAGTACAGTGTAATGTGTGATTTATATAAGGCATTAATTAATTTTACTTCAGATATCATGCCTAAAAAACAGATGTTATTAATCACACCTTTTTAATTCCATTAAACTTGTGTCTAAATCAATCTTTTCTTATAAACTTCAATATCTTGAATGTCATAGAAAAGTCAAGTGACAGACTGCTCCGTTTCATTCAAAAGAGTCAATCTATAAAGCTACACGTGAGAATTTAAGAATTAGGTTGGTTGATGATATACAGATTATTATTTATAAGCACTTTCTAGAATCACATAACTGGAAAGATAAGCTAATTTAAGGACCTTGATCGGGGCACATCCTAACAGAGTTTTAAAAACCATGGCTACAAGTTACTAACTTTTAACAACCTCAGTGGTGAGTATTTCCTCAACCTACCAGATACCCACTATGCCTTCATTGTCACTAGAGCAGATAGTTTCTATTTGTGAGTTGCATTATTTTTTACTGCTATTTATTCAAGTCTTCATATCTCTGCAGTCTTCCTCTACCATCCAAAGTATCACATTTTGTTTTTTTGCCAAACACTTAAGCAACTCCTTATACTTTTCTCAGTTCTAGTTTCTATTCTCTATTATTCCATAGATTTATTATTTCTCTTCATTCCATCTTTGAGGCAGTCTTCGTTTATTAAAATAATAGTAGTTACCATTTATTGTTTACACTGTGCAGTATACTGCACTTTTTCTTTCCGTACGTCACTTTGCCCAATTTTTGCAATAAACCTGGGATACAATAGTAGATCAACTCTCTGAGTCAAATCACAGCTCTGCCTCTTATTAGCTGTGTAAACTTGGATAAGTTAACCTCTATGTGTTTTAAGTTTGCCCTCTGAAAATCAGAGTCATATACCTACTCCAAGGAGCTACTGTTAGAATTAAATGAATTAATATATATGAAGCACTTAGAGTATCTGGCACATAATAATAGCCAGCATATGTTGACAGCATGCTATTATCTCCAATATACATGAGGAAATGATTGAGAGACACTGGGTAATTTACCT
Source organism: Carlito syrichta (assembly GCF_000164805.1). Classification (NCBI taxonomy): domain Eukaryota; kingdom Metazoa; phylum Chordata; class Mammalia; order Primates; family Tarsiidae; genus Carlito; species Carlito syrichta. The sequence continues at coordinate 57,883 of NW_007248880.1, forward strand.
AGATCATATCACTAGAAAGAGGAGGAGATGAGATTCAAATGCTGATCTGTTTGACTCCTAAACTTTGGAGTTTCCTAAACTATATTGCCTTTCTTCCTTGAGCAAGTCTATTGTTAACACATTTAAAATGATAATTTATAGTTCATAAATTTTTTATAGTTTGTCGCATTTGATCTTTACAACTCCAAGAGATAGTAACAGCCCTACATTTTACATTTTGTGTGTGTGTGTGAAGAAACTGAGGCTTAAGCAGATTGTATGACTAAAACAGATCGTGTGACTTATAACTGGTCTCTCAGAGAAAAAGGGATCAATCCAGGCTTGAGATTCAACATTTCGATCATGTGGCTAAAATTTTGTTTGAAAGCACTTGCGAAGCAATAAATAAATAAATAAATAAATAAATAAATAAATAAATAAATAAAAATAAATAAGTGAATAAATGTATTACATTTATTAACTAATCTTTGTCTCCATTTCCTCGTCTGTATATTTAACGGGGATTACATACTTATTTCACAGGATTATCATGATCATTAAATAAGTTAACCCTGTGCAAAACTTTTAGAACAGTACATGGCACAAAGAAAGAGTTAATTAATCAATTAATTATAGGTTTTAGGCAGAGGAATAAAAATACCAGGAAAAGGTAATTTTTTTAAAGCAAGATTTTGTACTGTTCTCAACAGATCTTATGCCTAATGAGCATTATTACTTTACCACTCATAATTAACTCTGCAATTCAGTTGGAATTTATTTCTGCATGAGATACAAAGTAGAGAGAAAAATTTGCTTTTTTCATATAGCCATTCAGTTGATGTAACCTTGTTTATTGAAAATACAATTCTTTCTTCATCGTTCTGTAATGGAGTCATCAATCTAGTGACCTTATATGTGTGGGTCTATTTGTGGCCACTTTATGGCCGATTCCAATGCTATTTTTCTATTCTTTGGCCAATACTCCCTTATCTAATTTAGTGTAGATTTATAAAAGACAGATTTTTTTTCAAAATAAATTTTTAAATTTTGTCTTCTCCAATGTTGTCTTAAATATGTTTTGCAATTTTTATATTTATAAAAATCTAATAATAAGCTTGTTAGTTTTTCACAAAGTCTTCCCACAACTGTGGTTGATATGTCATTGAATTTGTAGGAACTAACATTGTTACAATATTGGGTCTTTCAATTCATAAAACGTGCAAGATAAAAAATTGTATACCCTGACATTCATATAAATTCTCTTCAATATTTTTCAAAAATTATTTTTTGATTCTCTGTGTAAATTTTTCATTGGATTTATTCATGGGTATTTTAGGTTTTCTATATAGCATATTTTTTTAAATATCATCTTATTATTTATTGATAGCAAATAGAAATAAAATTAAATTTGTATTTTGGCTTGTGTCCAGCAAAACTGTTAAATTTATATCTTAAAGTGATTCATTTATAGCTCATTTTTAATTTTCAACACATACAATAATCAATCATGTTATTTGTTAATAATTATAACTTTTTACATCTTGGGTATCATTCTCACTTGCAGAAGTAAAAATTCAATTTTCACCATAAATATGTTTGCTATATGTTTTTTACAGCTTTAATTTAACAAATTAATAAAATTACTTTTTATTTCTAATTTGCCAAATTGTATTATAAATGACGTTTTCCTGCTTCTGTTGAAATAATTATCTTAATATGTAGTAGCTTCCATTTACTAACTGTTGAAAACTTGACTATCTTTATATAATTTCTAATTGACTGAAATCAGGAAAAAGTTATTATTTTATCATTAATGTCATTTATATGTCACTGAGTGAAAAAATATTTACTTTTATGCCTTCTATTTTTTGATACCACTGAAAGAAGATATGAAGCCCTCATCAAAAAGTCTTCATAGTCAATAACTAGCAGGAACTACATACTTACTTGTTCTTAGTTGGTGTCACCAATTCTCAAATCCAAAGGTGAGCATAATTAAGAAAAATTATGAGTTCTTGGCCTCTTAAAATGTAAATATTAAAATGACTGTTTATAATATGCCTCTATATCTATAGCTGTAGTTATATAGACTAAAGTGCATGATTCAAGGATGTGGTGAGTTTTGGGCAGCAGACGCTATCTTAGTTAAAATATCAGTTTCTGACCTAACACTACTTTGAACAAATTGTTTGACATTGAGTACATTGAAACCTTTATCAACCTTAGTGACTCTCTCTTTTAAAAAAGTCTGTTTTATGATGGTCAAATAAGAGATAGAATTTTTAAAGGTGACTATAGATGTTATAAAAAATAAAGTCAACATAGACTTAATATCATTGACAAAAATTTGCAATTCAAATTGTGGTTTTAATTTTTATCCACTGTATATCACATCTATATCATGAACAAGAGAATAAAATAAAAACAATATAGTCATTAGAAACAGAAAATATGTTGCATTTCAGGAAAAAAAAGACTTTATCCTTTAAAAATAGGATCTGAAAGCATCACTGCATTAATGGCTTTGAGTAACGAAAAGATGGCAAAAAGTCAGTTTTGTCTTAGACTCCTCCCCAAATACCACTAATGCTTCCTAAGCAAGCCCAAGAATAGAAGTATTTTGAAGTAAATGGTCTATGTAGCAACTGCAATTCATTCACATTCAACTACAACTAAAATAAACATCAAATCAGAAAGCTTGGGATACCATATACTGAAATTAATATATAAGTGAGTAAAGTTTGCAGATAAAGTTAAAACACACTTTTCATACTGCTCTTTGCAGCTTTTGAAACCATAATTTTTTCATTTTATAAATACTTTCTTGAATAAAAAAAATGTATTCTTCAGGAAACATGCTGTCAGTAGAAGAGAGAGCACTAAAATAGGGTCACAAAAAAAAAGTGCAGATTCTGATTCAGGTCCATGTCCTCTTATTTAACATTCATGCAATCTTTCCTTAGTAAAGACAACAAGTCAAATCATATCATATCACAGAGTCTCCCTCCTCCAAAATGTAACAAAATAGAAAAATCAAGTTAGATCCAGACAAAACTTGCTGACAGCACTGTTGAAAGAAGAAAGCACAACCTCCTGACATATTCTTTGACATATTCTTTGATGGTGGCCAAAAGGAAAAAATGGTTATGCGAGTGTAGTTAGGCGAGTTAACTATGTTCGCCCTTACTCACATTTATAATGGTGGAAAAAGGAGATGAATTGCCACAATTCTGAGTATTCTTACTGACTGCAATTTGGGGAGAAAATTGTAGTAAGAAAGAAGTCTTAGGGGATAACCCCTGCAGCTGCAAGATCAATCTCAAGATTTTAAAATTTTCTACTTATGAATATAAAATTGCATTTACATGAGAAAGGACCAAAGGGACTTGTCATTTTTCTTTTTTTGTTTTTAAACATATGAACTGTTCATTTCTGAAACTTTTCTTTTTTGATCATCTTTATTTTAAATATGTGGGGTACAATTCAGGGTTAGGTATACAAATGTTTATTATACAGGTACCCTTGTTGATGATGTGTGGCATTCCCTCCCCTGGCAGCTTCCCACCACTGCCAATCCTGCTCCTGCCCTTCTCTGGCAGTTTCCCACAACTGCCAATCCTTTTCTTATAGTATTATGATAGTTGTCCAAGGTCCACTTATGAGTGAGAACATGTGATATTCAGTTCTTTGTTTCTGTGATAGATCACTCAGTATTATAGCCTGTGAGCCCATCTGAGTTGCTGTGAAATTCATAACTTTACCTTAATGAATTTTTATCTTAATGAACTGCAAGAAAATTATGATAGTAAAAAATGATCATCAATGTCAAAAGTTCATTATTTTCAGAGGTGTGGTAATTTTAACATGTCTATATGTTTTTTGATATTTCTGTCCTTGGTGGAACTTAATTACCTTCTCCTTGGACAGTTATGCTATCCCTATCCCGTCATTAACTGTTGTATTGTTGGGGCAGATAATTGTTGTTGTTAATTCACAGATTGTCAGGCCAAAAGTAGTTATGTTTGAGGAGATTTATTTAAACAATTACAGCAAAAGAGGGCTTTTTTCATACTTGGATCTAATTTTGACATTGAGTACATTGAAACCTTTATCAACCTTAGTGACTCTCTCTTTTAAAAAAATCTGTTTTATGACAGTCAAATAAGAGATTGAATTTTTAAAGGTGACTATAGATGTTATAAAAAATAAAGTCAACATAGATTTAATATCATTGACAATAATTTGCAATTCAAATTGTGGTTTTAGTTTTTATCCACTGTATATCACATTTATATTATGAAGAGAGCATCATTTCTCTTGGACAATATCAAATGACCTAATATACATGTGATAAGAGACACTTTCGGAGAGGAGAGATAAGAGATGCAAACACATTTTTAATAGGCAAATTAAAACTTTGATGAGAATAATAAAACCACAGATCCAAAAATATTCAACAGATCTCAAGCTAAAAAAATACAAAGAAAATTACATTAATGCACATTACAATCAAATTGCCTGAAATCAATGATTTTAAAAAAATATTGGCCGGCTCAGTGACTCAGTCTGTAATCCCAGTACTTTGGGAGGCTGAGGTGAATCGATTTCCTGAGCCTGTGGGTTCAAGACCAGCCTGGGCAATTTGGTGAGACAATAAATCTGACATTAGCTGTGCATGGTAGCATGCACCTGTAGGTCCAGCTACTTGAAAGGCTGAGACAGAAGAATCACCTGAGCCTAGCAGGTCAACCCTAGGGTGGCTGTGAGTGTGCCACTGGGCAATGAAGTGAGACTCCAACTCCAAAAAAAAAAAAAAAATTTGACCCCACCTCAGAGTTCCGCTGTTCACTGGTGCTAGTCCGCAGCAGCGGAGAGAACTGCTTCCAGCCCCAGCAGCCCCCGGCTCGCTCTGCTCCTTGCTCTTTGTTATTCTGCAAAGTGGGCTTGCCTGGTGCCCCTGTGTGTGACTGTGCACACAGAAGGGCGCAGCGATTCTCTCCAGGAGCCCAGCACCAAGACTGCCTGGGACACTTCTCCCAGGACTGCACTCCTGGGACTCTGCTGTGCCTTCTCCATGGGTGAAGCTCTCAGCACTTGGCACTGCTCTGCTCCCCTCTCTGTAGTGGGAAGTTAGGAAGAGTGTACAGCTAGAAATTCTGATTGGCAGAGGGGCATTGGAGTTTTTGATTTGATGCATGCATATGGATTGCAACTCCTAAGATTCAAGCTGGAAACAGCATAGGTGGACTTGTGAGATTCTCCGAACACGAGTTCCCAAAAAGACTCTTACGTTTCTTCCCCCATCCCCCAGCCCACCACCAGCCATGCTGGTCTGAGGCCCAGGGACCTTCGGTCCCGTGCAGGGCCAGATATTGCAGCCCCCTGCTGCTGCTGTTCCACCACGAGTGTGGGAGTCTTGGGTCTCAACTCCCTCCCTGTCTACATCATCTCTAGCCCAGCACCCAGCACCAAGCCGCCGGTCACTCAGGGAGGCTCTGGGTGCCCGCCCCTCAGAAACACCAGTCCCAATCCTGACTGAAGTACCCTGTGGGGGGCCCAGGGCCACTCTCGCAGCCCACCACCTGCCCTTTGGAGCTTAGGAGCTCTGGAGCTCTGGGCCCACCCTGGCTGAGGCACTCAACATGTGACCCCAAGCTTGGGGACACAGACAAGCAGAGAGAAATGGATCTGCAAAAACTGCCTCGGCCATTCTCCAGGCAAAGACTTCCATTGCCCCGCCGACCTATCAACAAACCCCACCTCGGTACCTAAGGTTACGTTGCTAAACAGGAGACAAAGCCCCACCCCTACACTGAATCAGACAAAAGCAACACCCAGGCAGTAGACTAAAAAAACAAACAAACCCAAACTGCGAGTAAATCTAGCTGCCTGCAATGAAAAACAAAGGGGAGAGGCCAGAGATCAGAGCTGAAGTGACTTTAGTCTGATCTCTTATTTTGACTTATGATTTTATAATTTTGACTGTTTATTCTGATCACTTTTGCTGTCTGCCTTCTGACTTACACTGTTTCATGATTTTATTGGTCTGTCTCCGTGAAGCTATCAGTATTCTTTAGGGAATCTTTCTTACGTGTCTTTTTTCACTTCTTTCTGGCCTTTTGTCTCTTTCTCACCTGATAGTTGGTATGTGTGTCTGTTTTCCCTCTTGCTCTTCTCTCTTTCTAACTTTCTATTGATCCCGCTTCCTCCATTCTTTTCCTTTTTTATACCCCTTTTTTAATCTAGGGACCAAGACTACATACTGCTGCAAGGACAGATTGTAAGGCAGAGGGAAATAGGTTCCAGTGTGCTCATATACCTGTTTGTGGATGTTAGAATCGGCATATACATTCTGAACCACAGCCTCAAAAGTGAACAATGCCAGAAGACCCTCATAAGGAAGAAAATGATATTGCAGAAGAAAAACAAAAGCAACCCCACCTTCCTTCAAAAGACAGAATTAAAGAGGGGAGGGAAAGGGGGAGAGAGAGAAATCTACACAAATGAAGAAAAACCAAAAGAAGAGTATGGGTCTCTCCCAGACCCCTGGGAGGGCAGACACTGAGAAAACTGACTTCGGAATGCAAACAATGAAGATCCCCTAGGATGAAGGGTCTCAAACTACAAACCTAGATATCAAGTCATTAATGGAGAGATTAAAAAGAACTGAGGAGACACAAGAAGAAACTAGGAAGGAGCTGATATCTGAGATAACAGTAATAAAGAATACTGTGAATGAAATAAATAACAAACTGATAAGCATGGAAAGCAGAATTACCCAAGCAGAAGAAAGAATTCAGAGCTTGAGGACCAAAATATAGAACTAACCCAAACTCTTAAAAACATAGAAAACAAGCACAAAAAGACAGAACAAAACCTTCAAGAGATGAACGATTACTTCAAGAGACCGAACCTAAGAGTAATTGGCCTTCCTGAGGCAGAAAGAGAGACAGAGACCACACTGGAACAAACTTTCCAGGAGATCATTCAAGAAAACTTCCCTTATCTACTCAGTGATGCAGAAATTCAAACACAAGAGATTCAGAGAACCCCTACAAGACAACAAATGAGAAGACCAACTCCTAGACACATAATAATTCACCTAAACAAAGTAGGCACAAAAGAAAAAATCCTAAAGGCAGCAAGAGAAAAGGGCCAGATCACCTACCATGGAAGACCAATCAGAATAGCAGCAGATTTATCTGCAGAAATCCTGCAGACTAGGAGAGCTTGGAGCCCTATCTTCAAAGTCCTAAAAGATAAACAATTTCAACCAAGAATAACCTATCTGGCCAAGCTAACTTCATCAGCAAGGGAGAATAAGTCTTTCCCAGATATCCAATCCCTAAGAACTTATGCTGCCACCAAACCACCTCTACATGAGAAACGCTTAAGAAAGTACTAAACACAGAAGAAAAGGGGAAAAAAACAACGTGCTTTACAAGAGTACAGGAAAAAGAATAAAATATCCATGAACCAACCCCCAAAACAAAAGAAAGACAAAAAAACCAAGTGGAAGAACAACAACTCTATAAGAACTCTATGATAGGGATGAACTCTCACATTTCAATAATTAGCCTGAATGTGAATGGACTAAATGCACCACTGAAAAAACATAGAATGGCAAAATAGATAAAATATTACCCAGGTAACAACATACTGCCTTCAAGAGACTCATCTCACTACAAAGGACATACACAGACTTAAGGTAAGAGGATGGGAAACAAATTTTCAGGCAAATGGAACACAAAAGAAAGGAGGAGTCGTGATCCTAATTTCAGACAAAATACCATTTAAGCTATCAAAAATTAAAAAAGATACAGAGGGCCACTACATAGTGATAAAAGGTTCACTCCATCAACAAGAAATATCTATCCTAAACATATATGCACCTAACATAGGTTCTGCCAACATTCACAAAGCAACTTCTAGGAAAACTAAAGAAAGATATTGTCTCTAACACCATCATAACTGGGGACTTTAATACCCCACTCACAACCCTAGACAGATCATCAGGACAAAAAATCAGAAAGGAGATCCAGAACCTCAGTGTGACTCTGGACCAAATGACTTAATTGATACTTACAGAACACTCCATCCAAAGACCACAGAATACACATTCTACTCATCACCACATGGAATGTATTCTAAGATTGACCACATAATTGGCCATAAATCAAGCATAAGCAAATTTAAAAGGGCTGAAATACTACCATGCACCTTCTCGGACCACAGTGGAATAAAAATAAACATTAACACCAACAAGGTCCCACCAAAACCCACAAAGACATGGACACTAAACAGCATGATGCTAAACAACCCCTGGGTCAATGATGAAATCAAAACAGAGATCAAAAGATACCTGGAAACAAATGAAAATAAAGAAACATCTTACAAAAATCCCTTAAAAGCTGTAGTAAGAGGGGAATTTATATCCCTACAAACACACATGAAGAAAATGGAAGGAACATAAATTAACAGCCTAACAAGCCACCTAAGGAAGCTGGAAAAGGAAGACCCCAAAAACCCTAATTTCAGCAGAAGAATCCAGATCACCATAATAAAAGCCCAAATCCAGGACATAGAAGACAAAAAGATAATACAAAAAAATCAATGAAACAAAAAGCTGGATCTTCTAAAGGATAAACAAGAATGATGGTCCCCTAGCTAGACTGACCAAGAAAAAAAATGAAAAAACTCAAATAAGCACAATCAGAAACACAAAAGATGAAGTCACTTCTGACCCTGAAGAAATACAAAAGATCATTAGAGACTACTACATACACTGGTATGGAAACAAACTTGAAAACCTTAAGGGAATGGAGGACTTTCTGACATCACACAACCTACCTAGGTGGGAACAAGAAGAAATTGAGACACTAAATAGACCAATAACAATCAAGGAAATTGACTACATAATAAGAAAACTACCTACAAAAAAAAAGCCCTTGTCCAGATGGCTTTCCAGCAGAATTCTACAAGACATTTAAGGAGGAGCTGATATCAATCATACTGAAGGTATTTCAGATGATTTAAAAAGATGGAACTCTCCCCAAATCATTTTACGAAGCCAACATCACATTGATACCCACGCCAGGTAAAGATCCAACAAAGAAAGAGAACTACAGGCCAATATCTTTGATGAACATAGATGCTAAAATTCTCAACAAGATTCTAGCAGACCGGATCCAACAATACATCTCAAAAAATCTTCCATCATGACCAAGTTGGCTTCATTCCTGGGATGTAAGGCTGGTTCAACATTCGTAAAACCATAAATGTAATTGAATACATCAACAGGTGTCAAAACAAAAACCACATGATTATATCATTAGATGCAGAAAAAGCTTTTGATAAAATCCAGCACCCCTTCTTGATAAAAACCCTCGAATATCTAGGCATACGGGGAACATACCTCAAAATAGTAAAAACCATCTATGAGAAACCCACAGCCAGCATACTCCTAAATGGACAAAAATTGGAACCATTTTCCCTGAAAACTGGAACAAGACAAGGATGTCCACTCTCACCCCTCCTGTTCAACATAGTATTGGAAGTCCTGGCTCAAGCAATCAGAGAAGAGAAGGCAATCAGGGGTATCCAAATAGGAAAAGAGGAAGTTAAGTTATGTCTCTTTGCAGACGATATGATTGTGTACCCTGAAAACCCAAGAGAATCTGTCAAAATCTCCTTACACTGATAAAGGCCTTTGGCAAAGTCTCAGGATACAAAATAAATGTGCAAAAGAAAATCGCATTTCTTTACACCAATAATAAACAAACAGAAACCCAAATAAAAACCATAATTCCATTCACAATAGCCACACACAAAAAAAGAAATACCTTGGCATCTTCCTAACCAGAGATGTGAAAGATCTTTACAATGCAAATTATAAAACACTGCTCAAAGAAATCAAAGATGACACAAACAAGTGGAAAAATATCCCATGCTCATGGATTGGAAGAATCAACATTGTGAAGATGTCCATCTTACCTAAGGCAATCTACAAATTCAATGCAATGCCCATCAAATTACCAGCAACATTCTTCTCAGACCTAGAAAAAAACAACACAGGAATTCATATGGAAACACAAACGTCCAAGAATAGTCAGAAAATCCTCAGCAAAAAAACAAACAAAGTAGGTGGTATCACATTACCAGACTTCAAACTTTACTATAAAACTACAATCATCAAAACAGTTTGGTATTGGTATAGGAACAGGCATATAGATCAATGGAATAGAATTGAGATTCCAGAAGCTAAACCTCAATTTCTCAACCAACTCATCTTCGACAAAGCCTCCACCACCTACCACTGGGGAGAGGAGCACCATTCAGTAAATGGTGCTGGGAAAACTGGCTGACCACATGCAGAAGATTGAAACAGGACCCCTACCTATCCACATGCACAAAGGTTAACTCCAAATGGATCAGAGACCTAAATGTAAAACCTCAAACCATAAGAACCTTAGAAAGTGAAGGACATACCCTCATGGAAATCAGAACTGGCCTCCAATTACTGAACAAAACCCGAAACTCACAGGTCATAAGAGAGAGGATAGACAAGTGGGACCTTATTAAACTGACAAGCTTCGGTAAAGCCAAAGAAACCATCAAGAGAGCAGGGAGACAGCCTACAGATTGGGAAAAAATATTTGCCAATACCAGGTCAGACAAAGGCTTAACATCTTTGATCTACAGGGAACTCAAACATGCTGAAAAGAAAAAAAGAAACAACCCCATTATAAAATGGGCAAAATGTATGAACAGACACTTCACAAAGGAAGACATCTGAGCAGCCAACAGACACATGAAGAAATGTTCTACCTCACTAATCATCAGGGAGATGCAAATCAAAACCACACTGAGATACCACCTAACTCCAGTCAGAATGGCAATTATCAGCAACTCAAAAATTAACAGCTGCTCGAGAGGGTGTGACAAAAAGGGAACACTTCTACACTGTTGGTGGGAGTGTAAACTAGTGCAACCTCTGTGGAAAGCAATGTGGCGATTCCTAAAAGCTCTAAATATCAACCTCCCATATGACCCCACAATCCCTCTACTGGGAATATATTCTGAAGAACTCAAATCACTCTATAAAAAAATACCTGCACACGTATGTTTATTGCAGCATTGTTCTCAATAGCAAGAACCTTTAAGCAACCATGCTGCCCATCAAAATAGGACTGGATTAAAAAAACGTGGTACATATGCACGATGGAATACTACGCAGCCATAAAAAAAGAACAAAATCTTGAATTTTGCAGCAACCTGGATGGAATTAGAGTCTATAATACTGAGTGACCTATCACAGAAACAAAGAACCAAGTATCACATGTTCTCACTCATATAATGGACCTTGAACATCCAATGTAACACTATAAAAAAATAACTGACAGTAGTGGGAAACTATGGGGGGGAGGGAGATGGGATTAATGGTAGCAAATATCTGTCTGGGGACGGGACTGGGAAACACCTCTTATCAACAAGGGTGCCTGAACGAAACGTATTTTTATACCTAACCCGTACTCTACAATATCGTAATAAAAAATATTGATTATAAAAAAAAATCTTACAGGAGTCAGACCAAGAAAAAAATGAAGATCAGACACATGTCAGAGCAACAAAGATAAGAATGACAGATGACTTCTCATCAGAACCAATATAATTCAGAACATAATGAAAAATCATCTTTATTTTTATTTGCTTTTTAATATCTTATTTTAATTTAGAATTTTGGGGTACATTTGAAGATGTATTACATAAGTCAATTGCATGCAGATGAGGTTTGGGCTTCTAGAGACCCTCTCTCCCCGTTAGTGGACCCGGTACCCAGGGTCATTTTGTACCCTTTATTCCTCTTGCCTCCCTACCTCTTTTGTGGTGTCCACATCTGTTGTTAGCACCTTTGTGCTGTTGTGTCCATTGATCAGGGCCTGCTTATGAGTGAAAACATGCAGTATTCAGTTTTTGTTTTGTTTTGTTGTTTCCTGTGGTAGTTCACTTAGAATGATGGTCTCCAACTGCATCTATGTTGTACTAAAGAATATGACTTGGTTCTTCCTTATGGGTGCATACTATTCCATCATGTATATGTGCCACATTTTCTTTATCCAGTTTGCTTTTCATGGGCATCTGGGTTAGTTCCATATTTTTTGTTATTGTGAATAGTATGGCAATAAACATGTGTGCAGATGTCTTTTTGACAGAGCAATGTTATAGTCTTCTGGGTATATTCTCAAGAGTGAGATTGCCAGATCACATGGTAGCTCAATTTTTAGCTGTTTAAGAAAACACCACACTGTTTTTCACAAAAGTTGAATTAACTAACATTCCCACAAACAGTAGAAGTGTCCCCTTTTCTCCCTGCAGTCTCACTAATGTCTGTTTTTTGACTTTTTAATGATAGACATCCTTATTGGTTTTAGGTGGTATCTCACTGCAGTTTTTATTTATATTTCTCTGATAATGAGTGAAGATGAAGTTTTTGTTTTTGTTTTTTCATATTCTTATTGGCTGCTTGAATGTCTCCCTTTTAGAATTGTCTGTTCATGTCCTATGCCCATTTTTAATTTTTTTTTTAATTTTCCTGTCATTTTGTTTGAGTTTCTCACACATCTGAATGTTAGTCCTCTGTCAGATGCATTGCTTGCAAATTTTTTCCCCATTCTTTGGGTTGCCTCTTTAGTATCTTGATTCTTTTTCACTGTACAAAACATTGTTAGTTTGATAGGGTCCCTTGTGACAATTTTAACTTTGCTGCATTTGCTTTTGAGGCCTTGGCCATGAGTTTATTGCCTACTTTTATGTCCAGGAGGGTGTTCCCTAAGTTTTCTTATAAGATTCTTACAGTTTAAGGTTTCACATTTAAGTCTTTGATCCACTTTGAGCTAATTTTATGTATGGTGATAGGTAGAAGTACAATTTTATTCTTATACATGTGGTAGCCAGTTTTCCCAGCACATTTGCTAAATATAGTTTCTTTTTGCTGGTGTTTGTTTTGTTAACTTTGTCAATGATGAGTTGGTTGAAGGTCTATAGTTTTAGTTCCAGATTCTCTGTCCTCTTCCATTGGTCTATGTGACTATTTATATACCAGTACTATGCTCTCTTAGTAATTGTAGTAAAGACTAAACTCTGGAAGTTTGATCCTTTTAGCTGTGTTCTTTTTGCTGGGAACTGCTTTAGCTATTGGGGCTCCTTTTTGTTTCCATATGAATTTCTGTATTATCTTTTGTAGATCTGTGAAAAAAAATGATGCTGGTAATTTTATAGGAATTGCATTGAATTTATAGATTGCCTAGAGTAGAATGGACATTTTGATGATATTGATTCTTCCAATCCTTGAGCATGAATGTTGTTTCATTTGTTTGTGTCACTCTTGATTTCTTTGAGCAGTGTTTTATATTTCTTATTGTAAAGGTCTTTTACTTCCTTGGTAGGTGGATGCTGAGGTATCTTTTTGTGGTTGTGGTTATTATGAATGAGATTGTATTTTCAGTAGGCTATCGTCCTACTTGCTGTTGATGTATAAAAATGCAATTTTTTTGTGTGTTGATTTTGTATCCTGAGACCTTACCAAAGTCATGTATCAGTGTGAGGTGTATTTTGACAGACTTTCTAGGATTTTCTGGGTATATAAGCATATCATCTGAAAAGAAGGACAACTGAACTGATTATTTTCCTATTTGGATATCCATAATTTCTTTCTCCTTCCTGATTGCTCTGGCTAGGACTTCCAATACTATGTTGAATAGGAGAGGTGAGGGTGGGCATCCTTGTATTGTCCCAGTTCTTAGGAGAAGTGCTTCCAGTTTCTGCCCATTAAGTATGATTGTTGGCTGCAGGTTTGTCATACATAGTTCTTATTATTTTGAGGAATGTTCCTTCAATGCCTAGGTGTTTGAGGGTTTTTATTCAGAAAAGATGTTTGAGAATGCTTTTCTGCATCTAATCCTGCGGTTTTATACTTGTTTATGTGATGGATTACATTTATTGATTTATATATGTTGAACTAGCCTTGCATCCTGGGAATGAAGCTTATCTGATCATGATGAATGATCCTTGAAATGTGCTGTTAGATGTGATTTGCTAGAATCTTGTTGAGATTTTTTTCTATCTAAGTCCATCATGGAAATTGAACTGTAGTTTTATTTCCTTGTTGGAGGTTTGCCATTTGGGGGCATCAGGATGATATTGGCTTCATAGAACAATCTAGTTAAAATTCATTCTTCCTCAATTGCCTGAAGTGCTTTCAACAGGATTAGTATCACCTCTTCCTTGTATGTCTTATAAAATTCAGATCAGAAATTATCTGGCCCAGGGCTTTTCATGGAAATCAATTTCTTGGATTGTTACTGATCTGTTTAGGGCTTTAGTTTCTTCCTGTTTCAAACCTGGGAGATAATGTGATGCCAGGATTTCCTCCATTTCCTCTAGATTTTCTAGTGTTTTTACACACAGATGTTTGTAGCAATCGCTGATAATCTTTTGCATTTTTTTCAAGATCAGTTGTGCCATTGCCTTTTTGTTTCTAATTGTGATTATTCAAGTTCTCTTTCTCCTTTTTTTTCCAATTTGGTCAGTGATTTGTCAATCTTATTTAACATTTCCAAGAACCACCTTTTTGCCTTGTTGATTCTTTTTGTGATACTTTTGGTCTCTATTTCATTTAAATGTGATTTTATTTTAATAATTTTAATTTTCTACTAATTCTAGAATTGGATTGTTCATGACTTTTTAGCTCCCTTAGGTATGACATTAGCCTGTTTGCTTAAGATCCCTCTATTTCCTTATAAACTTCCCTCTCAGCATGACTTTTATGGCATCCCAGGGGTTTTGTTGTATTGCATCTTTGTTTTCATTTGTTTCTAGGAATCTTCTAATTTCTGCCTTGATTTCAAAAGTCATTCAAAAGTCATTCAAAGCATGTTGTTTAATTTCCTTGTATTTGTGTCCTTTGGGTAGGCTCCTGTTGGTGATATTTAAATTTATTCTACTGTGGTCTGAGAAGATGCTTGGTGTGATTTTGGCCTTTAAAAATTTATTCATACTTGATTTATGCCTGAATATGTGTTTTATCTTGGAGTATGTTTCATGTACAGATAAGAAGAATGTACATTCCGGGGTTGTTGGGTGAAGTGTTCCATAGAGGTCTATTAGGTCCAATTGGTCAAGTGTTAAGTTGAGGTTATGGATTTCCTTGTTAGTTTTTTTCCTCAATGATCTAAGCCTGTTAGTGGAGTATTAAAATTTCCAACAATAATTTTATGGCTGTCTATGTTTTCTCTTAGTTTAATTAGCAGTTGTTTTAAAACTCTGAGTGCCTCTATGTGGGGTGCATATATATTCAAGATGGATATTTCTTGCTGGTGGCTTAAGTCTTTTATCATTATGTAGTATCCTTTTAAACTGTTTTTTGTTTTAAACTGTTTTATTTGATGTAAGAATAACTACCCCTGAAGTTTTGTTTTCTATTTGCCTGGAATATCTTTCACCAGCCATTTACCTCAAACTGATGGGTGTCATTTTCAGTGAGATGGGCTTCCTGAAGTGTACAGAAAAATGGATCATGTTTCTTTACTCAATTTGCCACTCTATGCCTTTAAGTGGCATAGTCAATCTATTCATGTTTATATTGATTATTGATATGTGGGGGTTTATATCTGTCATACTGCTATTAAGAGGCTGTTTTGCTTTTTAGGCTTTAGTTGATTTGTATGGGCTGTTAACTCTGCTTGCTACCTGTGCTTTTGTAATTGATGAATCTGTTCTTTTGTTTCTGTGCTTAGAACTTTCTCAAGCATCTCCTGAATTGTTGATTTGGAGGTGGCATATTCTTTTAAGGAATGGTTGTTTGCAAAGGATCTTAATTCTCCTTCATTGATGAAGCTTAGCTTGGTGGGGAAGGAAATGTTTGGTGTTTTGCTTTCCTTTAAGAATGTTAAAGAAAGTTCCTTCTGACTTGGGGGATTTTTTCTGAGAAGTCTGCTGAAATTCTGATTGGTCTTCCTTGGTAGGTGATTTGTCCCTTTTCTCTAGTTGCCTTGAAGATTTTTTCTTTCTTGCTTACCTTGTGGAGATGGATTATTATGTGTCTTGAGGATGATCATCTCATGCAATACCTTGCAGAAGTTCTCTAGATCTCTTGTGTCTGCATGGCTGTCTCTCTAGCAAGACAGGGGAAATTTTCTTGGATGATCTCTTGGAAGGCTTGTTCCAGGGTATTCTCAGTTTCCCCTTCTCTCTCAGGGATGTTAATCAGCCATAGATTTGGTCTCTTTTCTAAATTCCAGAAACTTATTGTAGACTTTGCTCATTCTTCATGAGCCTTTTCTCCTTGTTTTCACCAGACTGGGTTAGTTCAATAGTTTGATCATCAAGCTTTAAGATTCTTTCCTCTGCTTGGTTGATTCTGCTGCTCAGGCCTGTCATGGTGCTTTGAAATTCCAGGAAAGAATTCTTCATTTCCAGGAGTTCAGATTGGACTTTTCTTATATTGGCTAGCTCAGCTTTTATTTCCTGTACTTTTGTCAATGCCTGGTTGATCTGTGTTTCCATATTCTTGTGGCTTTCCTTTACCGTCTTTGCCATCCATAGTCTAAATTATATATCTGTCATTAGGGACAGGTCATTCTGGATGGGTTCTACTGCTTGAGATTTGGAAAGTACTTTTGTGAGTGATGACTCAAGGCTTTGGGAATTGCTAATGTTTTTTTGGTGCTGATTCTTCTCATCTGTTAGGACAGATTTTTCTCTTTTTATTTTTTTTTTTGTTTTTGTTTTTAGTTAGATAAGTTTGCTACTGTTGGTATGACCTTTTGTGGGATTTATTTATTTTTATTTTTTATCCCACAGGGTGCTCCCCTGTTGTGGCATGCTCTCCCTTACTCTGGGTGTGGTAGTTCATAAGATTCCAACCACTGTGGATCCTGCTGCTATTCTGGGCCTACCTGTCCATTGTGGTTACCACCATTTGACTGGTACTGGAGGGTGCCTGCAAGGTATCCCATGATGTGAAGGCACAAGGGTTGAATACTTAGGGGAGTTGGTCACTGATTTCTCTGGAGGACCCTCTAGAGAAGCTCCCTAATGCCTTAGTCCATGGACTAATCTGTGAGATGTATGGTGGCATGGGTTTTGTTCTTATCTCCTGCCCAAAGGCTACATTATTGTCTCAGATGTAATGGGCCATGCCACTTGACCTCCAGTTGGGAGACGACCCTTGGAAGAAAAAGTCAGCTGTGATGATGGTTATGGGAATTTTTTCTTGGTTTTTGCTTCCCCAGGGAAGTTTGCAGGTGACCTAGGCAATGGATGGAACTATAGGAACTCTTAAATTTTCTGTCTCTGGGCTTTTGAGAGGTTATGGAGGAAAAATTGGTTGGGGAGAGTTAAGTCAGATTGGACTTCTCTCCAGCTACCCCCTCCACTCCCAAAGACATGGTTGGCTATCCTAGTTGGAAATGGGTAATGGGTCCTCTGGTCCTGCAGCCATGCTGTAGGGATGGCCAAGTCTTTGTTGTATAAAAGAGTTTACACATGGAGAGAGGGGTTGCCAGGATTACAGGCCCATCGCCCTGGAACCCCTGGAACCCCTTCCCTTGCCTGAGACTGTCTGTGCTCAGAACTCAAAGTTTCTTTCTGAAGCAATGTTTGTTGTTGTTGTTGTTTTATTCTTAACCTCTAGCTGTGAGCATTCAGTGGGAATCGAGAGGAGGACACTGTGGCACTGTCTTCTTTTGCACAGAAGCATTCATGTGGGGAGAGATGGGTTGCCAGGATGATAGGGATCCTCCTGGCTTCCCTCCCCTTGCTAGAGGCTGTCTGTATTCAGAACTCAAAAGTTATTTTAGCAAAAGATTCTGTTGTATAAAAGAGCTCACCAAACCAGAGCTGCCTGCAGCAGTGGAACCTGGCCATGGTATGAGTGAAGGCAGCTGGGCTGAGGTTCTTTCCCGCCTGGGTGCTGGCCACCAAGTGCTGCCTGGAGGGAATGAGCTTTCAGGATGTTTTAGCCATAGGTGTTCAGATCTCAAATGGGTTCCCAGTTTCACATGGGCTCTGGCAACACACAGCTGTGCCATATCCAGGCTGTTTCCCACATGGAGCTGGAGTCCTGTGAGTCTCAAGGCGGGGAAGGCAGCTTCCCAGTCCACAATAGGAGTGAGCACTGAATACCTAATTTCCTGCACTCACCATTTCCCACATCTAGAGGCTGTTCTCTGTTTCAAGCTGGGTAAGAAGGGAGGTTCATGGCTCTAAAATGGGTTTCCTGTTCTCCCTCCTCCCTGCTCATATGTATTCAAATGCTCCTCTGCAGGTTTTGGGGTGCATCCTCTGTCTCAGCCTTCATTAAGTGCTGGGAGTCTCTGGCAGCTGAGACTTTCTTCCTTGGCTTGTTCTGTAAGAGAGGCACCAGTCATCTGCTTCCATGTGGCTATCTTGAATCCCCCCAAGAACCATCTTTAATGTACAGAAGCAAATAACTGTTCCCCTAGAATTATTTACTGAACAACAGAAAAAAATCTTCCAAAAACAAAAAGTGAAATATAGGCATTATTGCAAATACAAAAGCTGAAAAAATGTATCTCTAGCAGACTGCATGACAAGAAAAAGTAAAGGAAATTAGGAAGAAGGAAAGTGTTACCAGATGCAAATCTGGATCTAAACAAAGGAAGGAGAAAATTATGTGAATAATTATAAAATACATTTTATAAGTGTTTAAACTCAAAGAGGTAATTGATCATCTAGCACAAAAATTATGTTGTAGGCAAAATTAAGTGTCCTCATCACAAAGATGTGCACAATCTAATCCCATGTGGATATGTTAGGTTACACAGGAAAAGACAGTTAAGATTGCAGATGGAATTTGGGTTGTTAGTCAGTTGACCTTGTGACGGTAGAAGAGGAGATGAGGCAGAGTGAGGCAGTATAAAAATGCATTGACCAGCCATTGCTGGCTTTGAAAATGGAAGGTCACCATGAGCCAAGGAACATGGGTCATCCCTGTAATCTGGAAAATGCTAGAAACAGATTCACTCTAGAGCCTCCAGAAAAAACACATCCCTCTTGATACCATGATTTTTAGCTTAATGAAACAAATTTAGGATGCGGTTTAGCACATTTTGGAGTAAAATATGTAAAAAATAGCATTTTAAAAAGCCAAAGTACAGAAATTGAAATACATTGCTATTAATATCTAATACACCTGAAATCTAATACTGTACTATCACTTGAAGTAGACTATGATCATTTTTTTCTATGATCATTTAAATATGTACACAGTAGTCTCCCCTTATCTCCAGTTTTGCTATCCATGACTTTAGTTACTCATGGTCAACCACAACTATTAAATAAAAAATGCCAGAAATAAACAATTCATAAGTTTTACATTGCATCCCATTCTGAATAGTGTGATTAAATCTCATGCCATCTTGTTCTATCCTCACTGCCCCCACATGAATCATTCTTTTGCCAGCATATCCATGCTATATACACTACTTGCCCATCAGTCACTTGGTAGCCATCTTGGTTATTAGATCAAAAAAATTATATATATAGGGTTCAGTACTATGTGGTTTCAAGAGAAGACTACTGTACTATAAACCCTAAAATAACCATTTAGCACAGTAAATATTAATTAAAAGGCGACAGAGAATATAAAATGAAATTATAAAAGATATTCATCACAGAAGATACAGAAAAAGAAAAGAAAGGGAAGAAACAATAGATGAAACAAGTAGAAAACAGTTTGTTACTATGGTAAAGTCTAGCTTATACTGATTAATAGACCAGTTCAAACCTGTTCTTTAAATATATAACAATACATTGTAACAAATGCAACAAAAATTACCTCATATACTTATTAATTATTAAATACTTTTTGAAAATACAAAGTTATTTAAAATGAACCCAAACAACTCAGAGAAAAATCAAAATAAAATTTAAAATTAGAGAAAGTATTGTAAAAAATTTAGGACTTGAAAAAATTGTTAATTTTGTTGTAAATTGCAAAAGTACAGGAATTATGCTCTAGAATGTCAATATTCTAAATCTAGACAAGTTAAAAGAACTAAAAATAAATAAATAATGAGGTGGAAATAGAAATATGTATAACTAAAAATGTCTTCATTTTATCACTAGTTGGAGTTCAACTATACTACATTAAAGGTAAACCACATTTTGCCTTAAAATCTAACTTCTGTATTTATAATCTTTTTTAACTTATAAAAAGTTGAGATTTTTATATTAAGTTTAGTAATTCTTGCATTTTTATATCTTATTATCTTTATAAATTAAGTTTAATATTATTTTATTGAAAGAACATGCAGAGTAAAATGTCACAATCTCAGTCTTTTGATGACCTAGTTCTCTCTCTTGTTATCTATGTGTTTGACTGAAACTATGAAACTATTAGTGATGTCTAAAACTATGTCCATCTAACTGATAATAAGTACTTCTAAGGGTTGGAATTTAGGGTGATTTTCTTTATCATCTCCTTTTACTTCCTTATATTGCTGCTATTCTCTCATGATGAGCATGTTAACATAAATAAAATCACAATTTTTTAGAAAAGTATTTAGTCTTAAGTGAGTCAAACTGTTGAAGTTCATCTTTTCATCTTAAAATCTTATTTTATCCACAGGGAAAAAGGAAAAGAATCATACTATCTTCCCAAAATGGTACATAATGAGTATTAAATGCAAATGTATGAGAAATGAGAACATATGAGAAAATCTAGTGTGAACTAGAGTGCTATCACTGCATTGGGACTTAGTCTTCTGCCTTTGTCAATACATGTAGAGACTTTTAGTCAAGATGTCACACAGAGTAATGAAGATATTCCCCCCTTTTTAAATTTAGAAATAAGGAACAAAATATGATTTATGCATACACACACAGAGAGAAGTAGGCTAATTAAAAGGAGTCTGAAAATGCTAGAAATAAAAGGGGCACCTAAATACACAGCAATATGGTAGGTCTGAAATGATGCAGTCTACAGAGAACCCTGGCAGGTCTGTGGATGGCACAGAGCTAGACCTAGGTTTCATGCTTGAATGAGGACTTTCCCACTATAGGCCATGTGTACCACCAGGTGAGCTGTGAGAATCTGTACTCAGTATAAGAAATTGATTAGAAAACAGCAACAAAGTGCAGTAGGTCAGGTAAAAGACAAAGATGCCTCAGATCATGATGGTAAGCAGCAGTGACAGAATAACTGACTCATATCATGTTTTGTAGACAGATGCCACAGAATTGTTGGTAACTTGAAACAGAGGAAGGGCATGAAATAAGAGAATCAAAGGATACAGGATCATCTCAAGACCTGACACATGGTAAGAACCCAATAAATGTTAGGAATTATTATTATTATTATTATTATTTATTTCAAAGATGTGGGGTACAATTCAGGATTAAGTATACAAATATTCATTATGCAGGTACTCTTGTTGATGAGCTGTGTTCCTCCCTACCCTAGCAATTTCCCTCAACTGCCAATGCCTCCCTCCCCTGGCAGTTTTCTACTACTGTTAATCCCTTTCTTATAGTATTATGATAATTGTTCAAGGTCTGCTTATGAGTGAGAACATACGGTACTCTGTTCTTTGTTTCTGTGATAGATCACCACGTATGATCCATTCTAAATTCATACAAGTTGCTGCAAAGTCCATATGTTTGTCCCTCTTTATGGCTGCATAATATTCCATTGTATATATGTACCACATTTTTTTAATCCAGTCCAGCTTCAATGGGCAGCATGGTTGGTTCCATGTTTTTGCTATCATGAATAGAGCTGCAACAAACATGCGTGTACAGGTATCTTTTTTGTAGAATGATTTGCGTTCCTCTGGTATATTCCTAGTAGGGGGATTGCAGGTCATATGTAAGGCCAATGTCTAGTTCTTTCAGAAATCGCAAGACTGTCCTCCAAAGATACTGTCTAGTTTGCATTCCCCGTAGCAGTGTAGAAGCGTTCCTTTTTCTCCACATCCTTTCCAGCATCTGTTGTTTGTTTTGTTAATGATGACCATTCTTCCTGGAGTTAGGTGGTATCTCAATGCGTGTTTGATTTGCATTTCTCTGATGATTAGTGAGGCTGAGCACTTTTTCATGTGTTTGTTGGCTGATTGTCTTCTTTTGAGAAGTGTCTATTCATGTCTTTTGCCCACTTTTTAATGGAGCTGTTTGTATTTTTCTTTCTGGCGCATTTGAGTTCCTTTTAGATCCTAGATGTTAGGCCTTTGTCAGATATACAGTTGGCAATTTTTTTTCCCCATTCTGTGTGCTGTTTCCCTACTCTCTTGATGGTTTCTTTTGCTTTGCAGAAGCTTTTATTATTGTTGTTGTTGTTGTTGTTGCTATCATTTTGAGTTGGAGACTCACTCTGTCACCCAGGCTAGAGTGCAGTGGCACTGCTGGACTCAGGTGATTCTTCTGCCTCAGCCTTCCAAGTAACTGGAACTACAGACATGACACGTACCACCATGCCCAGCTAATTTTTTTTTTTTTTTTAAATATTGTAGAGACATGCTCTCGCCAAGTTGCCCAGGCTGGTCTCCAACCCCTGGGCTCAGGCAATCCTCTCACCTCCCCCTCCCAAAGTGCTGAAATTACAGTGGGAGCCACTGTGCTTAGCAGAAATTATCATTATTAGTCACGTGTTTTATTTGGGGATGCTAATAGTGAGCTTCTTTCCAACCTGCTTTACACAAGAATGTTTGGTCCAGATAAAAGACAATGAGTATTAAATGCAAATGTATGAGAAATGAGAACATATGAGAAAATTTAGTGTGAACTAGGGTGAGGAACACCTGAGTGTCACAAGTCAGAGATCCATGGTTAGAGGTTCACCTCAAGGAATAGCTCTTTATTAAATAGCACTCAAAAGACAGCTCAGTTTAGGAGATCAGGAGCCAGCTTGTAGAAATAAGGATTATGGCAGAGTTGATTTCTTCTGATCTCCTAAAATCTGTAAGCTAATTCTCTACTGATACCAACAAGCATGAGGCAAGCCTTCATCCAACAAATTATTGTTAACATCATAAAAACATATGAAAATTGAGTCCAGAAATTTTACTTAAATATTTTATATTGTAGCTTCCATTTTCTCCATTCTTTTAACCAAGTTAATGCTAATCCTCCTAATCCATCCTCCTATCAAACTCATCTCTCCATCTTCAAACAAAAAACCATAAACTATAAGATTTTTTCAGCACCTTAAGTGAAATGCATCACTGTCTATGAGACAGGCTTTATTTATTTTATAATTTTTATACTTTTATAATTGAGATATAATAAATACAGAAAAGTATCTAAATAATACACAATTATGTTTAATTATATGTAAAAATAAAGATACAGCTCTACAAATTTCCTGATTGTGAACATACTCATATAACTTCCACTCATAGCAAGGAAATAGAATAGTATCAGCATTCTCAAAAATACTTTTTATATTCCCTCCTATTTTCTAGTCCTCATCCTCCTAAAACTTTACTATTCTGACTTCTATCATCATCAATTAATTTTGTTGGGTTTGAAAGTTATATAAAAGATTCACATTCTAGATACTCTTTTTGTATCTGGTTTCTTGTATTCACTATATTATTGTGATTATGACTGAGATTAATCCATTGTTACTTATAGCACAATTTGCTCATTTCCATTGATGTATAGTATTTAATTGTATGAATGCACCACAAATTATTTATCCTTCTACCTCTTGGAAAAAGATTTGGGTAGTTTCCAAGCAAACAAATATCATTTTATTTGAGTATTATTTCAACGCAATATTGCAAATCCAAGTAACAAAAATAAGTTTAATACTTATCCTTCAAAAGTATGATTATGATGAGTATGTCTTGTGTTGTTAGTTATATTTTATATAATATAATATACAATATATAATATATTACAACTAACATCAAACATCATGTACCATATATATATGCACACACATATCACAACAGATAAAGCAGCTAGCATTTATCAAGAACTAACATAATCCTCACCAAGAGGATTATGTGCATGGTTTTCTTAAATATATTTCAATAAAAATTAAAAAGTACATTTTATTATCCATTTCCTTCAGAAGGCACCAGTGGGTCTTTAAAAAAATTAGATAATTTTCCCAATGTCATATAGTTAGGGAAGTAGCAGCACCTTTATTGCAATGGGACTCTCCCTGGTCATGAATACGAAATAACCTGAAACACCAAAAAAGAAAACTCTTCTGAGAGAAGGAAGGCTCTAATGGGAAAGATAAAGATCAAGGTAAATAAAATTGAGGGGTTTTATTTATATAGGGAAAAAAAACCAATCAATTTTTGTGCCCTCCTTCAGATGTTTGTCATGAAGTGTTATTTGTTAAGCTTATCCTTTAAAGCATCAAGTTGGTTCTTAATATACAATATGTGGCATGTGGAAGACACTCAGAAAATATTTCCTGATTTATAAAACAGAATTTTAATGTTATTTTCTCTATAACTACAAAGAGCTTCTAAATTGTTAATGCAAATTGTCTTTACTCAAGTCTTAATAAGAGGAAAAAATAAATTAAAATATTTCCTATGCATTCAGTGTCAAATAAACAGGCAGATATTGTACAATGTATGGCTGTGTAACACTTTTCTGTAAAGAATTGCCTGATTTAGATTTAAATTTGACAAGGGAAGTTGACTTCTTTCTTTTTTAACAATAATTCACACCTGAAGATGAATAATAAATCAAGTCAGTAAATCAGGTACCCACACCCATCCCAACCACAAAAGCAGACAAACAAAAAACACTAAACTAAAATTAATATGCTGTTAATTTGTCCATAGATTTATTTACACTTATATAAATACACATTCTCACACACGACTCACTCACTCTCTCTCTCTCTCTCTCTCTCTCTTTCTCTCTCTCTCTCTCTCTCTCTCACACACACACACACACACACACACACACACACACACACACACACACACACAGTATTCTGAAAGAAATACATTTACTGTGTAAAAAATGTATAAATATCTAAAGTGTAACCTAACCTACTTCTTCTTTCTCTCATTCCCCAATATCCACAGTTTGGGTTTTTGTGTGTTTTTTTGGTTTTTTTACATGTTTTTTCAATCTTGAAAGTATAGTTCTTTCCCCTATTTCCTCACCTGTTCAGGCTGAACAAATGTGTCACAGTTTCCATCCAGAATTCAATGCCAATTTAGCTTATCTTCAATGGTCAGGGTCTCTGTAGAGGGAGCAGGCAGCCCTCAATGGTGGTAGGTAATTGAGAACTGACGTGCCCATTTTCCACAATCACACAATCAGTTAGAATGTTAGAATGAAGACAAGTCTCAGACCTAATTTTTGCACATCTGTAAACATTTTACTCTACAGGAACGAAACATATACAATCAGTATATAAGCTTAATGTAGACCCCACCTCCTGTCTCTAAAGTTTCTAATAAGCAACGCATAAAATATTTGCTCAAAGGTAGAAGTAAAAAATGTGCCAGAGAGAGGGTAAGCTAACTTTTTAAATTGTATTAGAAGACAGAATCCTCTATTAATGGGCAGAACCAGACAGAAGAGTTTTCACCTTGAGTCCCTCTCTGAAGATCCCAACTTGAGCAAATTTACAGACTTAGATGTTAGTACACCACGTCTAACTCCCCTTATTTTGAGGAATACTAATTTTACAATTTAAAAGGTTATGTCCAATATTCATTCTGTTAACTATGGATATCTCCAGTGCAGACTCAAACAGTGATACTTGCAGCTTTTACTTTAGCTACTTATAGAATGTAGATTCTTATTAGGACTGTCAAGCCTTAAATATTTTAAGGAATACTTAACCAACAAACATGGCAACTAGGGAAATAACAGAGGCATAATTCCTGCATCATTGGTGAGAAATGGTGGCCCAGTCACAGAATTGACTGTGGTCTGAAAAGTAATGCCTCAGACTCCTGCAATTACCCTTATTTGGTGAATGGCATATTTGCAGCACAACTGTGGGCCATGATCAGAGCCAGGGGCTTTGATGAGTTATCTCGTTCTGCTATCTGCCTATTCGCCAGAACCTCTCAACCTCAAACACAGCCTAGAATGTCAGTTTTTCTAAAAGCAAGAGCCAAGACCCTTATCTTCACTTTTCTCTACCAACTTCCACTATCATTACTTTATGAACTTTAGAAGCAAAGAGCTCTTCCTTCTGTATTTCCTGGATAGAAGCTTTATTGCAGATAACTGGTTCACACATTAAAAGAATAAAAAAGTTTAATTGTAATTTTTTTTCTTAGTAGCTTGTATTCTCTAGACAACTTTCACTTTTTTAACCCTTTAACACTACTGGTCATTTATTTGGCCTTCTGCTGGACAGCAGAGTTTGCTGCCAAGAGAGCCTAGAATTTCAAAATGACACCAATTTACTTTCTCCTGAGAGGAAAATGCTAAGTACTCTTCAATGGAAAGGCCTTTCCCTAAATATGAGAAACAAAACTTTCTATAATGTCTCTGACTTTTGAGTAAAGAAAAGCACAAATTTGTTTTATGAAGGTGTTTTTCTACATTTGCATCCATGATAACAGTTTTTAGCTTATATGCTGGGACATCTTGCTTAAGACTCTAATTTAGAAATTATGGGCAATGAACTCTCCTCCCTTTGTCAAATAAAATAGAGGGTAGGAAACTTGAGGAGAATGTGGGATTGTTTCTGCTTCTTGTTTTCCTTTTTCACATAGTTACATAGTTAACTGAGACAATATTTCAGGTTGGACACTATTTAGAAACTGAATATTCCAATGGTCAACAGAGAGAGTGCACCTATACTCATGGAGTTCACATTAGGGTGACACACAACACATTGCTTGGCAATTGTGTTAAATTAAAAATATATAATGTTACAGAAGAATTTCAAATAGTTTATGTAGATACTTCCCCTTCTAGGAGGACAACTTAAGTTATCCCCACCCTACACCTTGAATGGGGGCTGCATTTAGATTTGCTTCCAAAGAGTAAAGTATGGAAAAGAGGGTTGAAGGGGATGGGGAAATCTAGCAAGCACTAGTTCAGCCGGGTGATCAAGTTTCATGCCATCAGTGATAACATATTGATACCATGTATGCTTGTTATAATGTGATGAGAGAAGCATTCTGCTTCTGTGGTCTTCCTCCCCAAATGCTATAACTCCAGTATAATAATGAGAAAAACATGACAAATTTCAATTGAGAAACTGCTAAGGTCCTCAAAAACAGGGAATTTGGAGAAACTGTCACAGTTTAGAAAACCTAAAGAGACATGGCAACTGAATATCCAGTTCCTAAATGGAACCTCGGAACAAAGAACTTTAGGAAAAATCTAGTGAACTATGAAAAATGCATTGAGTTTTGTTAATAGTAATGTACTAGTGCTGTTTCCTCAATTGTCGTAAATATACCATATAATGTAAGATGTTAACAATGCAGTAAAGGGTGAGGAGTATGTAGGAACTCTATTATCTTTGTAACATTTCTGTTAATATAATACTATTCTAAAATAAAAAGCTTAGGTAAAAAGTACACACACACACACACACACACACGCATGTCTTTATATTTACCCAAGTAGTTACCATCTCCAGTATTCCTTATTTCTGTGTATAGATTTCATAGGGTATCATAGTCCTTCTCTCAAAGGATTTTTTTTTTTTTACCATGTCTTGTAGTTCAGGCTTACTGGTGACTAATTATTTTATCTTTTTAATATCTAAAAAAGTCTTCATCTTCATTTTTGAAAAATACTTTTACTGGGTAAATAATGACAGGTAAACAATCCCCTTCCTCACATACTTTAAAGATGTTGCACCATTATTTCTTGGATTATAGTTTTTTTGATAAGAATCCTTCATCAACTTTATCTTTGTTTCTGTGTATAGTGTGTGTTTTTTAAATCTGGATGCTTATAATAATTTTTTTAATCATTGACTTTAAGTGATCTTATGATGATATGCTTTGGTGTACTTTTTGTCATGTTTTATGTGGGGATTTGTTGAGCTTTTTGGATCTGTATGTGTAGTGAGGTAAATGGTGGCTTCTCAGAAACCAGGTCTACCACCCAGAACCTGTGATGATGACTTTTACTGGACAAAGAATTTTTGCAAATTCAACTAAGATAAGGAACTCAAGACGAGATGACCATGGATTATTTGGGTGGACCCTAAATCCAATGGCAAGTGTCCTTATAAAAGAAAGGTGGAAGGAGATTTGAGACATACAGAGGGGAAGGATATGTAAAGACAGTGGAAGAGATGGGAGTTATGCAACTATAAGCAAAAGAATGCCTCCAGTCACCAGAATCTGGAAGTGGCAAGGAAGGAGTTACCCTTAAAGCTTTCTGAAGGAGCATGGCTCTATTAGTATCTTGACTTAGGACTTCTGCTTTCAAAAATGTGAGAGAATGAATTTTTATTGCTACTAAGTTTGTGGTAACTTATTATAGAAGCTCTAAAAAACTAGTAGTATAGATTTATGTCTTTAATCAAATTGGGAAAAATTTATTTCATCATTTCCTTAAATGCGTACATTCTCTCATTCTTCTTCTTTGAGTGCTTTGATTACTTGAATTTAGCCACCGAAGTTTCTCCAAAGTTCCTTAACGCTCTGTTTGTTTTTCTTTTTGTCTCTGTATTTCATGTTCTATTATAATTTCTATTACTCTGTCTTCAAGTTCACTAATCTTTTCTTATGTAATGTAAAACCTGCTGTTAATTGCATCCATTATATTTTTTATCTCAGACATCGCGGTTTTCATCTGTAAATTTTTCATCTGTAAAAGTTTACACTGTTTTTTTTCTTAACTATCCTACATATTCTTTATATATGATCTTTCCTCTGTCTTTTTTGAACAAGTGGAACACTGTCATGGTAACTCTTTTAATGCCCTTGTCTAATAATTCAATCATCTGTATCATTTCTGAGTTGATTTTAATAGATTATTTGTATCCTCATTATGAATATAATTTTCTGTTTCCTTGTATGCTGATTGGATACTAAAAATTGTATGTTTCACATCATACATCCCTTTTTTAATTTCCATAAATATTCTTGGAGTTTGTTCTGAAAGGCAATTAAGTTATTTGGAAACAGTTTGGCATATTTGTGTCTTATTCTTAAGCTTACTTAGGCAAGACTAGGGTAGCATTTAGTTTGGCTGTTCATTTTCCCCAGTACTGAAGTAATAACATTCTTAGTATTGTAACCAGTTCTTTGTGTTTTATGAAGCTTCCCACAGTTTCTGTTGGAAACAATCACTCTTCCTGATCCACTGTTTTCAGCCACTGTTCCTTCTCATTGTTTAGGGTATTTCTTTTCCTGGCCACAAGTAGTATCCGTAGACACATGCATTAACCAGTTCTCTTCTGCACAATTTGAGAGACCATCTGAAAATCTCTGGAGTTCTCTCGTTATGGCTTTCTTTCTGGTACTTTTCTCTGTGAACTCTTGCTGCCTTGGCTTCCTGGCATCATAGCAAAGTCTCCTCAACTGAAGAAGACCCCTGCAGTTTGCTTAGGTCTGTCTTCCCTGTGCCTTGGCTTGGAGAATTTCTCCAGACACTGACCTGATTCAGCCAGAGGGTGTACCTCCTTTGTTTCATCAATCTCAGATAATGCTGTTCTTCTTTGACTGATGTGCAATGTCTTGATTGTTGTTGTCTCTTACATATTTTCCCAATGTTTTTGTTGTTTCAGTCGATAGTTAAATCCCATCCAATTTTACTCCAACTTGAACAAGATAAAAAATTTTCCTTACTTTTTGATTTCATGCTGGACTTTGTAGATGAAAAAATGTAGAGTCTCTAGATGAAGTTATATTCTTTTAAATATAAACTCTCCTTCAGCAGGAGAAAAAGTAGTTGCATATCACTTTTGCACTGTAGGGTTTGGGGTTTAGACTTTGTTAGAATTGGTCCACTTTTTTTTTCTCATTGTCTTAAGTCATCGTACTTCAAAATTTCAAAATGAAAGCTGAACATTTTTACCAAGCCCCTCTGATTTGTCAGGACATAAACTCCAAATTCTATCTCCCTAGCCCTGGCAGCTGTTAGTCTTTGTTAGCCCTTCATCTTCCAAGCTATTGCTTTCTGGTGAGTTCTGTGAAGTATAACCCTGTGTATGTGCATTTTGTGTGTCAGCTATCTAATCCAAAGGAATTTTTGCAATGTTGGGACTACACTCTTAGTGGCTTCCTCTGACATTTTTGGCTTCAATTTCCAGCTTTCTTTGCAAACCCTCAATCTGATTTTTGTTTCCTCAGTTCAGAAAGACTGCTACTTATCAAAGGATTTCCCTGCCTCCCAGGGTTATAAGGGCTATCCCCAGGGGAAAAGATTGGTAGACATTGAACTCACCTGGTAAGTTTCCTTCTATTAAGAATCATATCCTTTCTAATTTATGCCTCCCTACTTTAGTTGCCTTCAATACTTGTCTCTTACATTTTGTCCAGTTTTAATAATTGTTATTGGCAGGAGGTTTAGTCTGTTACTCTGCCATGACAACAACTAGTCCTCTCTCTGTTATTTGGAAATCATTTTAAAAATACCAATGTTTGGGCCTCACTCCAAACCAATTAAATCAGTATATCTGCAAGTGAGGTCCAGGCATCCATATTTTTAAATTCTTTCCAAATGATTCAAATATGCATAGGGAGTGAAGAACCACTGGTTTAGGCTGAGTAGGACTGACAGCTGGCCTGCATTTCTTTAATCCAAATCAAAGTCCTTGTTGTCTAGATCTTAGAAACAAATTTGATTATAAATGTTTTAGTAGGTGGGTAACAAACTACTAGTTCTGTGGAGCAGCAGAAATGTATTACAGCGGTACGTGTTCCTTTTCTCCAGCTGCAATGCATCAGTGGCAATATCCACAGAAGATCAGTTCCCTTATTAAGTGAGATAGATTCATGGTAATCACCAAAGTTGAAACTGAGGAGGAAAACTGGCATAGCTTTCCTGTATCCTTTAATTCTCCCTCAGTCTTTCCCACTACTTACTTTCCACTCCTACACATGCTGCCTCTGATATCAAGGCTAGTTCAGAGTACTAATTGGAAAATGTACTTTTTGGAATCCTTCTCTTTTAACAACATGGAGTTTCAGGCTTCTTGGAAATGGAAAGTTGAAATTCTAAGTAATCCCTCTGCTTTGTGCTTCAAAAATTTCTTCAATATTCGAATTTTGTGATGAAAATCTTAGTACTATTATACCAAATTTATGAATTGATTTTTAATTTTATATTTTCTTTGTAATTGTAATGAGTCTGAGGTTGAATATAAAAAGTGCCAGCCATAATAATATGGTTGTTTGGGGTCACAAAACAAAGTATTTTCATTCAAAATCAATGTACAATTTTTATTTTCATCAACTTTATAACATTTTCTTTTTCTCTCTTCAATTCTCAGAAAAAAGAAATAAGTCAAATAGGTTAGTGTTCTTCTTAAGCAGTCATGTCAAATCATTCAATAAATGATGCTTAAGTCATAAATATTCAAGAATATATCATGCTTTTGTTGCCAATGTCCTTCTCCCAGAGATGCTACCTTTTTCTTTGCTAGGAAACTTCCCTTAGATTCTCTATTTTATGTGGTAAAGTTGAAACCTATAGTTTTCTCTTGGAAGAAAAACAAATAGCTAACTGTTTTACTATGAAGTCATTGACTACTCATTGATTATTAGCTCCTGAATTATACCTCTTAATTGGCATCAAGGAACCATGATTTTTGGAAAACACATCATTTTACATTCTGGGAGAGAACAATAGGCCAAAATGCTAAAATTCATATTGACATCTCTTAATTAATCATTACGTAGAGCTAAGAAGTTGATTCTAACAACCCTTTTTCTTTATCAATCATGTGATTGGATAAGACATTTAGTCTTTGTCTCCTTAAAATATAAGTAAGTTCTTTCTCAACTAAGACAGTAATTTGATGATTCATCCAATCCATTCCAACCTTTATTGTAGATATTCTGAAAATCATCAAACCACAGCAATCTGGGATAATAGCCAGAAAAAGACCAGGAAAAAGACATAATCAATGAAAAAGAGACAAACTTATGAAAAAGTTTAAGATTATCTGAATAGAATTAAGTTCTATAAAATTTTGCTTGCTCTTACAAATATTTCAAGTATAATCACAAGGTCCTTGATCCCCTGTATTCCATCTTCACTGAAAGCTAAACATGAAAAAAATGGGTTTAAATTAACTGATGGAGACTTCTGTTAGAAAAAGAACATAACATACACTGCTGGTGGGAATGCAAACTAGTTCAACCTCTGTGGAAAACAGTATGGTAATTTCTAAAAAATGACAAATTGATCTTCCATTTGATCCAGCAATCACCCTACTAGGAATATGCCCAGAGGAACTCAAATCATTCCATGGAAAAGATACTTGCACATGCAGGTTTATTGCAGTTCTATTCACAATAGCAAAGACATGGAACCAACTGTGCTGCTCATCAAAACTGGACTGGATTAAAAAAATGTGGTACAAATACATGATGGAATACTACGCAGCCATAAAGAAAGACAAACATATGGACTTTGCAGCAACTTGGATGGATTTAGAGTACATAATACTCAGTGATCTGTCACAGAAACAAAGAACCAAATACCACATGTTCTCTCTCATAAGCAGACACCGAACATTTACCATAATATTATAAGAAAGAAATTGATAGTAGCGGGATATTTCCAGGGGAGGAGGGGAGAACAACATCAATAAGGGTACTTGGTCTCAAAGCAGGGAAAGTGGGGACCAAAGGAAGGCCCAAACCTTACCTGTTCAATGACCACTTGTATACCTCATCCTGAAATTGTAACTCACATCTTTAAAATAAAATAAATAAACAGAAAGAAAAAGAAAAATGGCATAATCTCTACTCTACAAGTAATTGGCAAATGAATGGCACTCAGAGTTATCCAAGGTCTGACTCTTAAAAAAAAAACTTTTCTATTGCATAAGCTCATCATGACTTACAGAGTATAACATGTTAAAAAGAAATCTCTCTAACACCTGCTGAGGTTCAAACCATATAGCTAAGAGGAGATGAGGAAGAAGTAAGAATTAAGAATGAAAGTAGAGGAAGGACAAAGGAGAAAGAGAGAGAGAGAGAGAAGTGAGGAAAGAAAGAAAGGAAGGAAGGAAGGATGAAAGGAAGGAGGGGAGGAAAGAAAAAGGAAGGAAGGAAGGAAGGAAAGAAAGAAAAAGAAAGAAATGAAAGAGAGAAAAGTGATGAGGAAGAGAACATCAAATGCATTAGCATGTCTAAATCTGTTATTTCAATCCCTCTAGAGCTCTAAATGGATACTTATAGTCCTGTCCAACGGACATATTATTAACTCTACAGGGATTTTTTTTTTCTTTTTTAATCAAAACTCTAATGTTTTTGCAGGCAGGAAAAAAAAACTGCTTGTGATAAACTCTAAGGAAAAGTATAGTAAGTCTCTGGAACCTCTTTGAGAAGCAGGACAAATTAAATTTCCACCAACACTAATAACAAACTGGATAAAATCAACTTATTGTAATCAATGGTGCCAATAGACAGAATCCCCTTGCAGTGACTCTCCTAGGCTCTTGATTAGAACACATTGTTGTTCCAGTAAAAAATAGCAGAACATTTAGGAACATGTGATTTTACTCTAACGAAGATAAGGAAGATCATTAAGTAGATGAAACATTTCTAGCCCAGGGTAATATGTCTAAACTAAAAAGCATGGGCATGAGATCAAACCACAGAAGTGCTGTGGCTGCCTCAAAAGTGAAAAATGATGGATGATGACAAGAGAAATCATAAGAAAAATAAAGAGTTTATACTAATCTGGAAAGTACCACAAGGTAAAGCAGCTAGATCATGTTCCCTGATCAATACAAGAAAAATGCCGTCAATAAAGTAGGTGAGTACCATCCTTCACAAGGCAGAATTTAGAAGCTGCGTCCATAAGTTTTCTTGAACTATACAAAGAATGATTCCCTCAAGAAGATGCGTGTGCGTGGCGTGGGCATTCATTGCAGGCATAAGACTATTTTCACAGAAAAGTTTGATAAAATTTTCCCCTCTGAAGGCCAAATATATTTTTGTCACTTATTTTAAATGTAGAGAAAATTTTAATAAGTGCCTAAAAATCACATTGATATCAATGAGGTGCCCTTGACAGAGATTTGAGGTAGGCTGCCAGATAAACTAAATGTAGAATTGTTTTTTAATCTGAAATAGTGCTCAAGTCAGGTAGTCTCAATATAATATCTGTATTTGTTTATCTCCAGTAAAAGGAGATTTTTATTGGATTAAGGGCTAAGGCTTATTTTAGGAAATGTGGTTTGGAAGAGAAACGTATGGACTCTGTTGTGACAGGCTTCCACGAACCTTTAGTACAGTATATGTAAGCTGAATACAAAGTGAAATAAAAAGCCCCTTTTGGGGGGAAAGTGACTTGATTGAGAGTTAGGCGGCTGGGAGTCATCCTGATCTGCAACTACTTATAAGTGTGGCCTACATTGAGTCACGCCACCATTCTGAGCTTTTATCTTCATATAGAAATTGAGAGGGTTGTATTGGATCTCTTCCAGCTAAAGTTTAAAATTACATTTAAATCCATGACTTCAATAAAACAGCAGATTATGCATGTTTAATTCACCATTGCATATCTTGTGTTGCTGGAATCTTAGGAGAGGGTCAGGGAGACAGTTCAGCAATTAATAGATGAACTGAGAGTTTAAATGCAGATCATTCTCTCATTTCATAAACTACTGTTTTCATTCTTTCATATGTGAATAATGCTCTCTATTATATATACTACATATTATATATTACATATTGTATACCATATATTATGTAACATATAATACTTGGCCATACATACGTAACTGTATGACATTAACTCTCTCCCCCGCTTTTTTTTTATCTCCCTTATCACCATGTGATGGTTAATTTTATGAACCAACTTGACTGGTCTAAGGGTGCCCAGGTAGCTGGTAAAACTTTATTTCTGGGTATGTTTATTAGAGTGTTTGCAGAAGAAGTTAGCATTTAAATGAGACTAAATAAAAAAATATTCACCCTCACCAATGTGGGTGGCCATCATCCAGTTAATTGAGAGTTCAAAGAGAACAAAAAGACAGAAGAAAGCTGAATTTTCTCTGCTCTTGAGCTGGTCACTTATCTTCTTATGACCTTAGACATTAGATTTCCTGGTTCTTGAGCCTTCAAATTCCCAGACTTACATTAGTGACCGTTTAATTCTCAAACTGGGAGACCTCAAACTGGGAGTTACATCATCATCTCACCTGTTTCTCACCTTCAGACTCAGACTGAATTTTACATTACTGACTTCCTTGATTACCTGACTTACAGACAGCATATAATGAAACTTCTTGTCCTCTATGTTAGCTGAGATAATACCTATAATACATCCCCTCTTCTATCTTTATATCCATCTACTAGCTAGCTAGCTATCATCTATCTATCTATTTATCTATCTATCTATCTGTCATATATCTACCTATCTCCTATTGATTCTCTTTCTCTGGAGAGCTCTAATACTGATTTGGTATGGAAAGTGTTTCTAGAAGAGCAGAATTTTAAGGATGAGTTTTCTGAATTGGTTTTGGGATTTCTGTCATTGACCTCCCAATTTGATTAGATTTAAAGGCATTTATGATCATTTCCAGTAGTAAAGAGAGCACTGATAATTTGTGGTGTAAACTCTTTATACATGGTATAACTGTTTATATCTGCATTAGGTACTTAAATTAGATACTTTTAATTAACCATGTATACAAAGCAAAAATCTAAGTTACAGAAAACCTAAGTATTTCTATATATAATACTGTTGAACATGCTTTAGAAAACTAAAGACTAAATGACATTGGTTAGTTGCTCTTAACATTGCTGGACAAAGTGATTAAAAAAAAAATAGCCTCAGGGATTTGAACTCCCAGTACAAGCCCTGCACACATGACCTAAGAGCTTTTAGGTGTGTCCTGAAGGATATCTTTACCTCCTGAAGCTACAAGGTTAAAATTGCTGAAAATCAAACACAGCACCTCATCCTGCAATTGATGGAACTCAATACGAGTTGAATTCATAATCTTACAGAGTATCTACTGTCAAAGGGAAGGTATTGATTTGGAAAGAATGGGACCCTGTAAATTGGTGTATTTGCAAATGGAAAAGGTCTTCCTACTCCCAGCAAAAGTGACCTTCCCAACTCCAGTGGAAGTGGCTTTCCTACCCCCAGCAAAAATGGTCTCCCTAACCCAGCAGAAGCGGGCTCCTCATCCCCAGTGGTAATGACACTTCCACCCACAGAGGTATCTGAGTGTATTAACTCGGCATTGCCTGAGGAAATGGTAATGGCCTCCTCTAGGCAGTTTCCATGAAAGACTATGCTGATTCTCCTTAGAATCTACTCTCACCACCCCTTTTTTCTTATAGACTTATAACTAGATTCAAGTCCCAGTAGATCCCTAAAGGTGAGGTACAAAGTGTGACCCATGAGGAGATGTGCTATGCTTCAAAAGAACTACTTGAGTTTCCTAATTTATATAAGCATAAATCTGAGGGAAAATGTGTAGGAGTAAATATTGAGGGTATAAAATAATGGTGGAATGAACATAAATTTGGATCAGGCTAAATTTGATACGGGCCCACTAAGCATAGATTTTGCATTTAATGTTGTAGCTCAGGTAGTTAGATAGCTCTCTAACAGTTTCTCAGGTTTGTTGGTTGAAATATGGATTAAAAGGTGGCCCACTGTGAGTAAATAGAAAATGCCTAATCTCCCTTGGTTTAATGTAAAGAAAAGGATTTGAAGATGCCTTAGTCTGTTTGTGATGTCATTAAAAAAAATACTGAATAGGTAACTTATAAATAATAGAAATTTATTTCTTACAGTTTTTGAGGCAGGGGGTTTCAAGATCAGGGAGCTGACTGGTAAGGGTCTAATTTCTCTATTTCCAACATGGTGCCTTGTTGATGCATCCTCCTTGAGAGGAACTCTGTATCTCAATATGGTGAAAGGGCAGGAGCAAAAAGCAGTGAAATGGGTAAGCCCCCTCAATCAAGGCATTTTTATACAGACATCTGGTCCCATTCATGAGGACAAAACCTTCTAGTTTACTTTCCAACAGGCCCAATCTCTTAATACTACCACAATGAGGATTAAATTTCAACACATGAATTTTGGAGAGACATTTAGACTATGGCAAAAGGTTTAGGAATATTGGAATGTTAGATTGGATGTGCCATTTAATACCTACTCACACACTAGGAGGGACCAGTAGACATATCTTTTGTCCTTTCAGGCTGCTATAACAAAACACCATAGACTGGGCAATTTATAAATAATCAAAATGTTTACCTTACAGTTCTAGAGGTTGGGAATTCTAAGACCAAGGTGCCAGGAAATTCAGTGTTTGGAGAAGACTAAATCTACTTCAAAGAAGTACCTTCTTCCTATATCCTCATGCAGTAGAAGGAATAAACAGCTTTGTTGAACCTCTTTTATAAAATCACTAATCCCTTTCATGAGAGTAGAGCCTACCTCACCTCCTAAAGACCACACCTCTTAATTATATCACATTGATGATTAATTTTCAACATTTAAACTTTGGGGGACACATTCAGATCATAGTACTTTTTACCAAAACTTTGAAAAATAAGTCTATTCAAGGAGCTCTAGCACCTTTGAAGAACTCCATGATTGTTCTTCTCTGTAGGCCAAACCTTATGGTGAGAGCCACAGACACTGAATTGGAAAACCTAAATTCAAAAGGAGCAATTATATCCCAGGGTGGCAGAAAACAAGTTGTGGCACTCACTAGACAAAGGTAAGGTGCACATAGTTAGTGTAATGGATAACAGAGTCAACGCCGCAATCAGAATACTGTGACACAAGCAGACCTGTGGCATTGGCTAGATAATCATGGTGTTCCCGAAAGTGAAACTAAATTATTAATTTTTATAAGTAGAAAAGTTCCAGACCAAGTGTACAGATGTCTAACTCATATCATAGAAATGAAGAGCTAAGTTCAGTGGCTCAGCCTGTAATCCCAGAACTTTGGAAGGCTGAGACGAGTGGATTGCTTGAGCCCGCAGGTTTGAGACTAGCCAGGGCAATCTGGAGAAACCTCATCTCTACAATAAGTAAAAAAATTAGCCAGGTATGGTAGTGCATGCCTATAGTTCTGGCTACCTGGAAGGCTAAGGCAGAAGGATCGCTGGAGCCCAGCAGGTCGACACTGGGGTGGCTGTGAATGTGCCACTTTACACCAGCCTGGGCAACAGATTAAGACTCCAACTCAAAAAGAAAGAAAGAAAGAAAGAAAGAAAGAAAGAAAGAAAGAAAGAAAGAAAGAAAGAAAGAAAGAAAGAAAGAAAGAAAGAAAGAAAGAAAGAAAGAAAGAAAGAAAGAAAGAAAGAAAGAAAGAGAAAGAAAGAAGGAAGGAAGGAAGGAAGGAAGGAAGGAAGGAAGGAAGGAAGGAAGGAAGGAAGGAAGGAAAAGAAAAGAAAAGGAAAGGAAAATTACAACTTCTTAATCAACTCTGATTTGAGTCAGTTTTTAGACCCAGAATCCCCTAAATGAGGGCCAAATACCATGGAGACTACTAAAAACTTATACTGCTAATTTTCTCCCAGTCTTCCTCTATAGCCTATTGCCTGGGTAACTGTGCATTGGAAAAAATAAAATAATTAGGACTTTTAGGGACTACCAGACACTGGCTCTGAATTGACATTGATTCCATGAGACCCAGAATATCACTGTGGCCCTCTAGTCAGAGTAAAGGCATATGAAGGTCAAGTGATCGAAAGTTTTATCTCCACTCTGTCTCACAATGGGTCTAGAGGGTTAATACCCATCCTGGGTCATTTCCCAGTTCCAAAATGCATAATTAAAATAGACATACTTAGCAACTGAAGAATCTCCAAATTGGTTATTGTAGGAAAGGCCAAGTGGAAGCCATTAGAACTTCCTCTATTTTGGGAAATAATGAACCAAAACAACACTGCATTCCTGGAAGAATTGCAATGATTGAGGCAACCTCAAGAACTTGAAACATTCAGGAGTGGTGATTTCTGCCATATCCCCATTCAACTCTTCTATTCAGCTTATACAGAAGATAAATGGGTCTTGGAACATAATAGCAAATTACCATAAACTTAATCAAGTGGTAACTCAATTGCAGCTGCTGTATCAGATATGGTTTTATTGTTGGAGAAAATTACTAGATTACCTGGTACCTGAGATGCAGTTATCAATTTGACAAATGCCTTTTTCGTTATGTGTCCACTGTAAGGAGTTACTTTCAGTTGGCAAGGCCAGCAATACACCTTCCTGGTCCTTGCTCAAAAATATATCATCTCTCCAGTTCTATGATATAATTAAGTTCTCAGGAATCTTTATCACTTTTCTCTTTCACAAAATATCATGATGGTTCATTTCACTGATGACATTATGCTGATTGAACACAGTCAGTGAGAGGTACCAACTATCTAGATTTTATTGGTGAGACATTTGCATGTCAAAGGGTAGGAAATAAATCTGATTAAAATTCAGGAGTCTTATACCTCAGTGAAATTTAGGCATCCAATGATTTGTAGTATATTGAGGTAGTCCTTCTAAGGCAAAATAAGTTATTGCATCAGGCCCCACCTACATCAAAAAAGAGGCATAGCATGTAGTGGGCCTATTTGGATTTTGGAGAGAACATATTTCTCATTTGGGTGTGTTACTCTGGCTCATTTACTTATTGACCCAAAGTTGATAGTTTTGAGTGAGGGCTAGAACAAAAGAAGGCTCTGCAACAAGTTTAGATTAATGTGGAAGCTGTTCTGACTCTTGGACCATATACTCAAGCAAATGCTGCTTTAAGTGTCAGCGGAAGACAAGGATGCGGTTTGGAGCCTTTGGCAGATCCTCACAGGTAAATTGCAGTGTAGATTGTCAGTATTTGGAGCAAGACCCTGGCATTATACACAGATAGCTAATCTCCTTTCAGAGAGCGCTTTTAACCTGCTGCTAGACCTTAGTAGAAACTTTGCTTGACCACAAGCCATCAAGATACTATGCAACTGCAGCTGGGTGTTTCTGACCCACCAAGTTATAAAGCTGGGATTGCACAGCAAGATTCCATCATCAAATAAAAGTGGTATGTGCATGATCAGGCCTGAGTAGGTCCTAAAGGCACAAGTAGCCACATTAAGAAGTGACCTGAGTAGGTCCTAAAGGCACATTAAGAAGTGGCCCAGCTGGGCGTAGCAGCTCACACCTGTAATTCCAGCACTTTGGGAGACTGAAGCAAGAGGATTGCCTGAATGCAGGAGTTTGAGATCAGCCTGGGCAGACTGGCAAGACCTTATCTCTACAATAAATCAAAAAATCAACTGGGCTTTGAAGTTTGTACCTGTGCACCAGCTACTTGGAAGACTGAGGCAGACTGAGGTGAGGTAGCCATGATCATGCTACTGTATTCCAGCCTGGCCAACAGAGTGAGACTTCAACTCAAAAAAAAAAGTGGCTCTAATGTTCATTATCAGTACTCTTGCTATACTGTCTTCTCTCTCACTGCTTATGGCTCATGGGGTATTCCCTGTGATCAATTGATAAGGAAAGAGAAGACTCAGGTCTGGTTTACAGAAGGCTCTGCTTGATGTGCAGACACCACTGGTGTAGCACCTATTTGGGACATCTTTGAAGGACAATCTTCCCAGTGTTCAGAACTTTGGGCAGTGCCCATAACTGTGCACTTTGCTTAGAAGAAAAAATGACCAGATATGATATCATATACTAATTTATTTGCTATCATGAATAGTTTCACTGGATGCCCAGGGAGTTGGAGGAAACATAATGGAAACAGAGTGATAATGAAATTTGGAGAAGAGTATCTCCTGCGAGTGCTCACCAAATGGTAACTTCAGGAGAGGAAGATTTTAATAATCAAGTGAATTGGATGACCTCTTCTGTGATTATCAGTCAGCCTTTTTCCCCAGCCACCAATGACATTGACCAAAGAGCTAGCTCACAAACAAAGTGTTTATAGTAAAGGGGATGGAGATTATGCATGAGCTCAGCAACATGAATTTCCACACACCAAGGCTAACTTGGCTATGGTCACAACTGAGCACCAAATCTGCTAGCAGCAGCAGGCACCAACATCAAACCTCTGATATGGCACCATTCCCTGGGGTGATCAGCCAGCTAGTGGCAGGTAGCAAATACCTGGCAGGTTGATTACCCTGGACTACTTCCATTATGGAAAAGACAGCATTTTGTCCTTACTGGTTATAGATTTGCCTTTCCCTGCACATAGTGCTTATACCAAAAATATCATCCATAGACTTACAGAATACCTTATCCATTGTCATGGTATTCAACACAGCATGGCTTCTGACCAAAAAAACTCACTTCACAGCCAAAGAAATGCAGCAATCGCATTATGCTCATGGAACTCAATGGTCTTACCATCTTTCTCATCATTTTGAAACAGTTGCTTGATAAAATGGTGGAATGGTGTCTTGAAGACTCAGTTAAAGCACCAACAAGTTGTCTGTACCCTATAGGACTAGAGTAGATTTCTCCAGAAGTCTGTGTATGCTCTGAATCAGCATTCAATATATGGTACCTTTTCTGCAATAGCCAGAATTCCTGCGTCCAGGAATGAAAAGGTGAACATGAGAGTGGCATAATTCATCATTATCCCTAGTGGCCCACTAGCAAAATTTTTGCTTTCTATTTCTGTGATTTTATGCTCTGCCTGCATAGAGGGTCTTAGTCCAGAGAGACAAATGTTTCAACCAGGAAGCACAATAATTTTTTTGAACTGGAAACTAAGACTGCCATTAGCTGCTTTGGACTTCTCATGCCTCTGCATCAAAAGGCCTAGAAGGAAGTTATGGTATTGGCTGGGACGATAGATCCAGACTACCAAAAAAACAACAACAAAAATGAACTACTACTCCATGATGGATGTAAAGAAAAGTATGTCTGGAATATAGAACATACCTTAGGTTGTCTCTTGGTATTACCATGCTCTAGTTTAAGGTCCATTAAAAAAAAAAAAAACTACAACAACCCAAATACAGGAAGGAATATGAATTACTCAGACCCTTCAGGAATGAAAATGTGGATTACCTCACCAGGTAAAAACTAAGATCAATTTGAAGTTTGTGCTAGAAAAAGATAGTTATAAATATCAGCTATGACCATGTGACTAGTACAGAAATGAGATTATAATTGTCATGAGTATTTCCTTCTTATTTTGTTATGAATATGTTTGTGTTTATATATATATATATATATATACACACACACACACATACAAATTAAGTACATGTTTTTGTTTTATCTGCTTTTAACTCTTATTATGTAGCATATCATGAATGTATTGACATATCAGCAATTAAGTATTGTTAATTTTACATTATATATTTCAGTTAAGGGTTATCAGGAATGTCTCTCAAGGACTTTACCTCACCTTGGGAAGGAAGTTGTGCATTTTCAGTTGTATACAGGATAGGTGTATCATACTGGCAGAATTACGGCTTTGTTGTAACCCCTATCTAGAGATTAAGTATGATTTAAGGAGATGTATATATGTTGATAAGAGGTGAACTAACAATGGCTAATTTATGTATCAATTTTTATTTTTAACTTTTTTTTTTTGAGTTGGAGTCGCACTCTGTCTTCCAGGTTGGAGTGCAGTGGCACATTCATGGCCACCCAGGCTTCAATCTGCTGGGCTCAGGCTATCCTTCCGCCTCAGCCTTCCAAGTTGCCGGAACTACGTGCGTGCACTACCATGATCAGTTAATTTATTTTGATGTTGTTGTTGACACAGGTCTCTCCAAGTTGCCCAGGCTGGTCTCGAATCTGTGGGCTCAGACAATCCACTCACCCCAGTCTCCCAAAGTGCTGAGATTATAGGCTGAGCCAGCGAGCCCAGCCTACGTATCATCTTGACTGGACTAAAGAATTTACTGCCGGCTGGGCTCGGTGGCTCAGCCTGTAATCCCGCGCCTTTGGGAGGCGTGGTGAGTGGATTGCCTGAGCCTGCGGGTTCGAGACCTGCCTGGGCAGCGAGACCTCATCTCTACAATAAATCAAAAAAATCAGCCAGGCGTGGTAGCGTGCGCCTGTAGTTCCAGCTACTTGGAAGGCTGAGATGGAAGGATCGCCCAGAGCCCAGCAGGTCGAGGCTGCGGTGGCCAGGAGGGGCCACTGCACTCCAGTCTGGGCGACAGAGTAAGACTCTAACTCAAAAAAAAAAAAAAGAATTTACTGCCCTAATAGCTGGTAAAACTTTATTTCTGAATGGGTCTATGAGAATGTTTTCAGAGAGAATAGCATTTAAATAAGCAAATTGAGTAAATAATATCTACCTTCATCAATGTGGACAGGCATAGTCCAATCCATTAAGGGACCAAATAGAACAATAAGACAGAAAAAGACAGAATTATTTCTTTTCTTGAGCAGGAACATTCATCTTTTCCTGCTGTTGGACATTGGAGTTCCTGGTTCTCAAGTATTCAGAATCCAGAACACGTACCTTGATTCTCAGGCCTTTGGTCTCAGACTGAGATTTTCTCAGCTCCCCTGTTTCTTAGGTCTTCAGACTCAGACTGAATTACATTACTGGATTTTCTGTTTATCCACTTTGCATACAGCATACCATGGGACATCTTGGCTTCCATAATTATGTGAGCCAATTCCCAAAATAAATAGCCTCTTATATATCTCTATATATCCATCTATCTATATTTTAGTTGTTTTATTTCTTTGGAGAACTTTGACTAATACTTACCATCATCACAACTTAAAGTTTTATTTTCATTCTATGTTTATTTTATGATTTCATCTGTGTAGTAGGAGTAGATTAGGACATATCCTCTAAGACTCTACCTGTTCTTTCTCCTTTAGGATATGTGCTTGAACTAGAGAAAAATCTTGGGATTCTTACAAAAAAAAAAAATCCTAGGAATTTTCTCTACTTACTTGCAGGATTTGAAAAAGCACCCAGAATCCCTTTAGGGCAAGATAATTGGATCAATCTGACTCACCTGCATATTGGTTATGTGACCTTGGGTTTAAAACTGTTTGACATGGAACCAACCATGCTTCCCCTCAAAGCTGGACTGGATTTTTAAAATGTGGTACATTTACACAATGGAATATTATGCAGCCTTAAAGAAGGACAAACATATGAACTTCACAGCAACTTAGATGGATTTAGAGTTGATCATACTCAGTGATCTATCACAGAAACAAAGAACAGAGTACCATATGTTCTCACTCATAAGTGGACCTTGAACATTTATAATACTATAAGAAAGGGATTTGCAGTAGTGGGAAACTATCGGGGAGCGGGTGGGATTGGCAGTTGAGGGAAATTTCTAGGGAAGGGAGGGGCATACCTCATCAACAGGGGTACTTGCATGATCAAAGTTTGTATACCTAATCCTGAATTGTACCCCACATCTTTACAATAATAAAAAATAAAGTAAAACTGTTTGAGCCCCAGTTTTACTTTTTGTAAAACTGAGACAATATACTTCATAGAATTTCTAAGTTTAAATGAGATAAGTTTTGTAATAGACTAAGTTTACTCGTATTTTTAACTTCCTAAACCCCAACATTCTTTCTTAAAAATAACATTAAAAAATCTGAGTTCTTAATATTGAAATTATAGCCACTTACTAAGACTTCCAAGTAGTTTCACTGTCTTCAGAGGATACTTCCAGGGATACTCAAATGGAAGTTCAACTAAGGCAGTCTGGGAAAGTCAGCAAAATTCATCTCTCCTATTGAAAATTAACTCAGAGTTAGGTCAGGAGAGCTGTCTTTTAAATAAAGGACAGTCTAGTATATTGTACTTCTA
The DNA here is from genome assembly GCF_000164805.1 of Carlito syrichta. Taxonomy (NCBI): domain Eukaryota; kingdom Metazoa; phylum Chordata; class Mammalia; order Primates; family Tarsiidae; genus Carlito; species Carlito syrichta. Next base: position 102,764 of record NW_007248880.1, read on the forward strand.
TTACCTTTTAGTAAAACTAACTACAAGTCTATACTAAGTCAAACTGCTTGAGAAGTTTTACTCACCACTAATAAAATATGCGGACTTTTGGTATGTGGGTTTTTGGTACAGATAATTTAACCTACTACAAAACTCCTATTCCTCCACTTGATTTAATTCAATGATTGGAATAATGCATTATTCCCCAACTTAAAAATTAACTTTGATCAAAAGTATTTGTCTTTTAAATAGAAAATATGTTGGCATCCTCCATTCTAAAATCTATGAAAATAACATCAAAAGCCAGTGTGTCAACAGCTTTCTCTATCAATAAAAAATTTATGTCAAGAATAATCTTACTTTTTAAGTCAGAGGAGGCACTTATAACTCGTATTCCAACTTGTATTCCAACAAGTTGAAATTGATACAAGCATCCAGAGCTATCTAAAATTGCATCATCTAAAAATAAGTTCTGATGACTTGTAAATAAGTCGTCTCCCAAGTGACCCATCATAGAAAAATAACTGAATATCACATGTTCTCACTCATTAGCAGACCTTGAACACTTACCATAATACTGTAGGAAAAGGATTGGCAGTAGTGGGAAATTGCCAGGGAAGGACAGGGATGGGATTGGCAGTAGGGGGAATCTGCTGGGGGATGGGGGACTCACCTCATCAATAAGGGTACATGCATAATGAACATTTGTATACCTAACCCTGAATTGGACCCCACATCTCTAAAATTAAGAAAAAAATTAAAATAAAAAAACTGAAAGAAAAGAAAAGAAAACACGGCCGGGTGCAGTGGCTCAAGCCTATAATCCCAGTACTGTGGGAGACCAAGGCAAAAGGATTACCTGAGCTCAGGGTCCAAGACCAGCCTGGGAAACTTGGCAAGACCTCGTCTCTACAATAAATTAAAAAACAAGAATTAGCTGGGAGAGGAAGGATCATCTGAACCCAGCAGGTCAAGGCTGCAGTGGCCATAAGCATGCCACTGCACTCCAACCTGGGCAACAGAGTGAGACGCCAACTCAAAAAACAAAAAGAAAACATATTGCAGCAAATGTTTGTGAATGCACCAGGGAAGCATTTAAGTCACACAGAAGACCAAGGGAGAAAATGTTTAGTAGCAAGTCGTCATATCTCAGGTATTTTCCTGATAGAATCAGGATATCTTATGCTTGTCTTATTTAAACATACTATATATTAGTATGTGTTATCATTTTTTCTCTATATTAAGGATGAGCATGCCTCCTTCTTGCCACTAAATGCCACAGGCAACTCTTCAACCAAGAGGTTATAATGTGAGTTGCATTACTGTTTATTTTATATTGCTAAGAGTTATTTGCATTCATTATGTGGCTTTAACATATTCATTTTTACATCGCATTTATTAATTTCCATGTAGAAGATAAACAATGCATATTCAGTATTGTTGCATATTGCACACAAAGACCAAATATGAATTCATTAAATGTCCCATAATTAGGTAATTGGTGGTTTTCATGCTTTATAGTCTGCAGAAATCCTTAGCAGGTTATATATGTGTTAGTGATATTTAGAGAAGTGCTTGGAGTTATGTGATAAACTGAGGATAAATTACTTTTTCATTTAAAAATGCAAAATTCAACACTTTTTCAGAAGCAGATTTGATTCAGATTATCTAAATTGGCCTTTATGGCTAACACTAGTCAAAAGACTGTTATCAAAATAAAATCAGTAAATTGCTATCCTAACAATACTGATTTGAGAACTTCCAGTTGCTGTTTATGTAAAACTGATAAGAATTCAGATATTTAAAATGAATCTGTTTGGTTCAAAGTTTGCCTCTTTATTGACTAGCTTTGTAAACTTGGGCAAATCAAATAACATGTCTGTTTCTCATTTTCCTCATTTATGAATTAAGGATAATAGAATTACTCCATAGGCATGTTATAAGTATTAAGTGAGTTAATATTTGAAAAGTGATTAAATAGTGACTGGCATATAGGAATTACTAAATGAATATTTATAAAAGAGACCAACAAGGAAAGAAAGACCATTTTAATACTATGAAAAACATTTATTTAATTAAAAAGTTGTTATATTATTCAAGAGATTTACCATTTTATTTTTTAAATGGAAGATAGGGGATACATAATGTAAGCTCAACTGACAAGGACTCACATTTACAAAAAAAACTTGGCGTGAGAACCTAATGGAGAACCTAAAAAATGCATATATCCAAAGAAACACAGAGAAGGATAAAAATGTGTTGTCAGAGAGCTAATCGTTTGGTTACCAAGGTGACAGGTAAATTCAACTGGGCAGAAAATAATCATGGAATAAGTAGCCTAAAAGAATGCCGTGCACTTCTCCATTAAGTTTAGTTTGAGTGGAGTTTATTTTGGAGGTTGAATGGTATAAGACAAAAATGCTCCATTGTATCATCTCAGCACAGGTGAAGAACAGATGTTTTTACATGGAAGTGCTAGTTATTGAAAAATGAAATTATGGTTTTGTAGGTAACTACAATGTAAACCTTGACACTGCTGTTAGTGGAGTCAGAAAGAGCAGCACTTGTCACCGCTTCTTTCACAGAAACTAAACAGAGAAAGCCCTGTTAGTATCTGAAGCCAGCAAGTATTCAGCTAAAATGTCAGCATTCCTGCATGAGTTTAGTTTGCCTTAATTTTTTTTCCAAAACAACCACTGTATCTAATGTATTTGAAGAACATATTATGTTAACCATATGATAGTAATAAATATTTTCATTAAAGTCTTAAAATAACTGTATTGAATATATGTCTTCAAATGCTTGTAGAATGCCTGAAAATTCTTGGTCCAGCAATACTTAGCTACTAAATAAATGTGTATGTCATCTAGTGCCCAAATCCCTTAACAACCAACAAAACAAACTATATATCTAGAGATACACATCTCAGAGCATGTGTCCAATGTACTGCACAGCCTACTAATAGAAATTTTGTTGTAACAAAGTAATACATTCTATATATTTTGGCTCCCTGAAAAATATCTTTTATAGGCATTTTTATGATAGTCCTTTAATGCAATGACTACTTCTAACAAAGTCCATAGAAATTAAATATTTTGTGAACATAAATGCTAACACTTCAGCATGAGCAGCTAAAACATATAATAATAACTGGGATAATAACTTCTAATTCTTTCTCTTTTTGTTTGTTTGTTTGTTTTTGAGTAGGAGTCTCACTCTGTAACCCAGGCTGGAGTCCAGTGGCACACTCACAGCCACCACAACCTCTTGGTCCACTGGACTCAAGAGATCCTTCTACCTTAGCCTGCCAAGTATCTGGAACTACAGATGCATGCCACCAGGAGTCACCACACCTGGCTAATTTTTTGATTTATTGTAGAGATGGGTCTCACCAAGTTGCCCGGGCTGTTCTCAAACCTCTTGCCTGAGGCAATCCTCTTGCCTCTGCCTCCCAAAGTGCTGGGATTATAGGCGTAAACCACCATGCCCAGCTTCTAATTCTCTTGTATTAAATAGGATGACTTTGGTTGCATGTAACATAAGAGCATAATACAAATAATTCAAATAATACGAAAATGGTATTGCCTTTAAAGAAAGAGGAAACATTCCTCAAAAGTCTTCTTTTATCTCATTGGGCATGACTGCTTGCAGAGCTACCCCTAAAACAGTGGTTCTCAAAGTATGAACCCTACCAGCATCATGGGTATCACTAGGGATTTGTTAGGAATGCCTCACACAAGACCTCCTTGAATAAGAAAGTCTGGGGGTGGGGTCCAACAACCTGTGCCTTAACAAGCCCTCCAGGTAATTCTGATGCACACTTAAGTTTGCAAATCATCACCCTATTCCTATCATTGGGGAAGGAATGATTTTTATAATTATTTAAACTATCAAAATGTACAGCTTTGAGTTGAGGATAAAGACCTTTCCAGAAGAATGGAAAATGGAATAAAACCAGTATTCAGTTGGCAAAGAAGATATCAGACAATGAAAGGGGGGGAGGGGATAATTGTTGAAAAGGTAACAATGTTTTCAAATTCCTTTCTCATCAAATAGTGTAATTCAGTAGAAAGACCATAGCTTTTGAATCCAAACAGACTGAGTTTGGGAACCTAATTCTACCACTCAGTAGAATTAATGGCAAGTTATTTTATTTCTAGGCAGCTCTCCTTTTTCATCTCTGAAATTAGAATAATAATGCTTTTCTCAAAGAGATTTTGTGATTGGGATATAGTAAGTACTGAATAAATTGTAATTTCCCATCACAATTGCATTAGTGCTACCAATGGGCAAAATTAACACTTTTCTGCTTTCTTTTTTATGCTATTTTGACTGCCGAGTTTGGAGGTATTGGTAAAAATATATCAAATTATATCTTTTTATTATTTCTCTATGCAGCAATGGTGATATCTCAAAATTAACAGGTTTTTTTTTTCTACAAATGAACTTTTTCTTTTTTCTTTTTAAAAGCTGATTCATCTAATGGATTGGTTACTAGATTTCAACAGACTTTTTTCCTGAACCTTTGAAACAGAAAAAAACATTTATTGTTTTGATTAAACAAATTTTTCCAACCTTCCATCAAGAAGACTTAGCAAACAAAAATGCAGGACACTTGGTTAATTTTGAATTTAGATAAACAAATAATACATTTCTAGCATATTTTAAATATTGTATGAAAAATATGTATGCTAAACAATCATTGTATATCTGATATTCAACTTTAACAGGCGTCCTGTATTTTATTATCCAACCCTACTAGCACTTTCCACTTTTGTCTCATGGTCTCACTACTGAGATAAGCTATGAAAATCAGCTGAGATTTATCATCAAATTTAATCTTTCCACAATCATAAGAACAAATAATGTCAATGTTTTGAGACTCAATTTTCTCAAGTGTGAAATTAGACTGTTGGACTAACAGATGTCTGAGGACCCTTCTTATTCTAAACCTCTGATTTTGTAAGTATAGGAAGTTTTACAGCTTTTCAGGGATCATGTGAAAAAGAATAATGCATTACTTTAAAAATGATTAAGTACTATACCAATATTGGTGATGGTGATGATAGGACATCACATCATCTTAAATTATATGTCTGACTGTGAAACTATTCAAAGTCTTCTTATATATTTACCCTTTGTTAAATATCCCCCCCAATAAATATTGCCATAAGAGGTCAATGTAAGCAATATCTTTGTATTTATTCTGCTTGTACAACCTGTAGACATTTATAAGGTAGACTTTGAGAATTCACCTACTTTAGATTTCCTCTTAGTTTAGTAGAGTATGCTACAATTATCTATTACCTACAAACCTAGTGACAGTTCATAATATGAAATATATCATGGGCAAATCATGATATATATATAAACAAATATACTGAACAATATGCATAAGTATTTTACCCAGAGGTATATTCTAATAGATCAGAAAATTATGTTAACTCTATATTTTAGTTATTTCTTAAATAAAAATATTTAAAATTGTTTTTTTCTCTATTTTTACTAAAACTTACTTTGATAGTTGAGGGAAACTGCTAGGGGAGGGAGGGGCATACCCCATCAATAAGGGTACCTGCATAATCAACGTTTGTATACCTAACCCTGAATTGTACCTCAAATCTTTATAATAAAAAAATAAAAAATAAGAAAATAAATTGCATGTTCCAGTTTTCCCATTATTAACACATTAGTAATATATTAAGTTAATGAGATCAAAATATGAGACCAATAAAACTTAAATCAGCAAAGCAAAATATATGGTTTTGCATGTTTTCATAAACTACAGTAACAATAAAGGATAACCACCTTAGTAAAATTAGGGCATTTAAATTAAGCAGAGTTAAAAGACACATTAGTATTGCTTATCTAGTCTGGTCTTGAAGTCTTAAAAAAACTGATCCCACATCTTAATGTACAAAAACTAGACTCATTTTATCAATATTTCAAGTGTCAGTTTTCCTCCATGTAACAAACTGGTTAAGTTTCTAAAGATCACTCACTTCTGCCAACCTCTACAAAACATTGTGAGTGATAACATGTTCATATATAGGGAAACTTGATAAACAAAATCTGGAGTTAAGTATAAGTCAAACAAAACAGAAAAGCAAACACAAATGGGTTGACTTTATAATATTTATGCTTAAGAAAACAGATTTAATTAAAGAGAGATAGTAATGGGATGAAACTAAAACACAAACAATGCTAAAATACAGGCATACATCGCTCGATGATAAGGATACATTATGAGAAATGTGTCATAAGGCAATTTCATCATTGTACAAACATCAGAGTGTACTTACACAAACACAGATGGTATAGTCTGCTGCACACCTGGGCTACATGTTATAGCCCATTGCCCCCAGGCTACAAATCTGCACAGCATGTTACTGTACTGACTGTTGTAGGCAATTGTAACAGTAATATCTGTGTATCTAAACATAGAAAAGATACAGCAACAATACGCTATAAAATTTTAAAATGGTACACTTACATAGAGCACTTATCATGAACAGAGTTTGCAGGACTGAAAGTTGCTCTGGATGAGTCAGTGAGTGAATGGTGAGTGAACATGAAAGTCTGGGACATTACTTTTCACTACTGTTGCCTTTATAAACACCGTACACTAAGGCTACCCTGAAAAAATATTTTTCTTTCTTCAATAATAAATTAACTTTAGCTCATTGTAACCTGTTACTTCATACATTTTAAAATTCTTTTTTTTAACTTTTTGACTCTTTTGTGATAACGCTTCAATCAAATATAAGAGAGAATGATGCAATCAAGAGATTGAGTCAACAGGAGAAGTATTATGAGCCTTTTGCTAGTGTCACATGGCATTCTGTTTCACAGCAAACTTTTTTTTAATGAGTAGAAAGAGTACACTCTAAAGTATGATAAAAACATAAACCAGTAATTTTGTGGTTTATTATTATTATCAAGTATTATGTACTGTACATAATTGTATGTGCTATACTTTTTATGACAGTTTCTTTACACCAGCGTCACCATAAACAAGTAATACATTGCACGTTATGATGGTATGTTGTCACTAGGCAATACGAATTTTTCAGCACTATTATAATCTTATTAAACCACTGTTTGTATATGTTGTTCATTGTTGACTGGTAAGTCATTATGTGCTATATGAATGTAGATTTACTTTTCTTAAAATATATGAAATCATTGTTGTTGAAAGCCAGATGTCAAATATAAGTAATTTCAGATGGTTCAACCTAATAGAGTGACTTTCAAATACCTTGAAACTTGAAACTTGCTCTTTAAATTTAATTTTACTCCAGATTCATGACTTACAGCTACATACATAAAGGCATTTATTGCAATAAAATATAATTTTAAAACAATAAGCAATTTTATTTTTATGTATTTATTTTGAGTTGAGGGTCTTAGTTGCCCAAGATGAAATGCAGTGGCATGATCACAGCTTGCCACAGCCTTGACCTCCTGGGCATAGGCAATGCTTCCATCCTAGTCTTTTGAGTAGCTAAACTACAGGCATGTACCACCATGCCCAGCTAATTTTTGTGGGGTTTTTTTGTAGAGATGAAGAAGTCTGGTGATGTTGTCAGGCTAGTCTTGAACTTCTGGGCTCAAGTAGTCCTCTAACCTCGGCCTCCCAAAGCTCTGGGATTACAGGTATGAACCACTATGCCTGCTAACTCCTCCTGTTTTAAAGCTTGAAACTTACATTTATCTTACATGAGTCACTTTCTTAGGGCACTGCCCTGCCTATAGCATAAAGGGACTGAAATTCACCAGATCACACAGCCAGACAATGAGATGCCAGACTCTTCCCTGATTCCTGTTTACTAAATTTTTTCTTTATCCCTTCCTAATTCCTGTTTTTTTCTATTCCTGCCCTACTTTATAAAGTCCTGACTTTAATGGAATGCTTAGATGAATTTGAGAAGGAATCTCCCTTTCTTCTTAGGTGATGTCACCAAATAAAAAGGCTTCTTCTTAGCAATACTCATTGTCTAGGTGATTGGCTTTGTACATGGTAAGTAACAGAACCCCAACCAAACCCCTGGCTTTTGGTAACAGCTTCAAAACTCTCGTGTGCTTTAAATTTCAAGAACTAGGTTTGTAATTTAAATGACATAATTTGGCTCATTTATTCTCCCTTTCTCTCTTCTAAGTTGCATCTTCTCCCTGAGTGTTGTGGTCACCCATAACAGATGTACCCCTATTCAAAATTTAATTCTGATGCTAAGACTGATGATACATACACACATCAAGAGGTTATGAAAATTTGTATTACTTACATAATGGTGATATCTGGAGAGATTAGGGCAAACCTAATAAACATGTCCAAAATAGCTTGAGAAAGGAAGGCAAGTTTTTATTGTAGTTAGAGGGAGCGACTGGGGTGAGACTTCCTGTGGGTGAGCAGGGGTTTCCATGGTTTGAATCCACCACCAGTGCCAAAGAAGGAAGCACCGTAAGCTTTCTTCTCAGCTCACCTATATGTGGACAACTGGCTGTTCTAGTAAAAGAAAGAGGGAAAGGAAGAGTGACAAGTAAAAGCTATCAGCAGTCAAATGTTAAGAAAAATAAAGGCTACGACCTCTCATCCCACTGAGTTGTGCAAGTAGGAAGGTCTGGAAATCAGGTGGAAAAAAAGAAAATGGAGACAGATAAAAGCAATCTCTATATCACTCTAACATTTTAAATTGTTGTTTTACCTGGTCATTATTAGTATTACCTCAGCTTCAGCCTTTTTTTTTTTTCTCTTCAAACTAGTTAATGTATTAGTTTTGAGAAAAAGAAATTTAAGTAATGGAAAGAAGGAAACTAACATTTCCCAGACTTGTAATATATTATATTCTAATTGTTAAAACATATGCGGTGGAAAATTTATTGAGATATTTGTGTGTTGTTCTAAAGTAATTTATTGTTCTGTTCTTTATTCACTAAGCAGCAGACAAGTCTCTGCCATTCTCTTGCCCGAGAGGAGAGTTTGTGTAGAAAATCCCAGAGTGGAGTTGTCTTAAAATATCTACATCCATAGGGAATTGATTCTAGACTTCCTGAGGATACCAATCTGAGGATGCTCAAGTCCCAGGAAAAGCTTTCAACTTTTCACTGTTGAGTATGATTTAGAAAGAAATTTTAAAGCTTAATTTAGCATCAGGCTCCTAAATAATTTTCATTTGATACATAATTAAATTTTGAATTGTGAACTTTCCTTGGATGCAGTTTCAGATTATATCCTTCCTGGCCAGCCATCCCCTGAATCATGCCCCAAAAGTAATCACTATCAGTGTTTTCAGAATCGCATACTTTTATAAATCATTTAATAAAAGTACCTTGTCTTAAAGATTGGAAAAATAAAACCTAGAGGGATTAAGTGATAATTTAAAGGTTCAGCTGGGGTAGAATCAAAGCTTCTTGATATCCATCTATTATATTAAGCTGCATGGTCAACTAAGGCAGCTGTACTGTGAAAGGGTAGCTAATCTTATTTTCTACATTTGGCAAGATTCATTTTCATAAAACTATAAACAGCCCTTATGTGGCTAGGATCTGAATTAGATACAACAGATAATAAGTAACATAAATTTTGCTGTTTCCTGCTGAAAATATAAATTGTTATACACAAACATGTTTAATTCAGGCAAAAAGGCTATCAGTTTCTATATGGCATATTTTCCTTGTTCAGCTAAGGGTGACAAACTGACAGATAGTAAATAGGATCAGTGTTAGTAAGCTGTTAAGCACTGTTATTTCTTTTCTCTCTATCTCCTTCTCTCAGAGAATCATCTAGGCATTGGGCTGTTTCAAGATCACCAGAATGCCAGACAGCAATTAACAAGCTAAGACTGATTTACTGTAAACCAGCTTAGATCTGTATTTTCATGAAAAACACTAACAAAATTAATTTCTAAAATATTAAATTCTTATTGATTTGATTTTTTTCTCTTATTATGAAGGCCTTCTGGTTTCCCTATAAATGTTTCTAGACTTACCTTTCTCCTAAGAGGTGTGGTTTTCTTCTTTGAGGGAAACACAGAAGTACAGGTGCCTTTAGTTAAACATTACTATTCAGCCAATTAATTTATCATAATTGTGGCAATTAGTACATAGATTAATATGCTTTTCTACCTGGGTTATCTATTTCTGTATTTTATTTGCTCGTCAAATACATTTTCACAAAATGCAGTTTTATTTGGATTCATTCTCAACCAACTTGACAAATCACAATGTCATTTTCCTCTGCTATGATATATTGTGTGACTAACTCATTTTCTGCTTTAAAATGCATCAGTGAGTCACAGCAGCTCATAAGAACCCTTTGACACAGTTAGTTGGAAAATCTTGAAAATTCTCATGTCTATTCCAAAATGGCAGTCTAAATCACTATTTTTCTTTTTTTCCTAGAAGTGCTTCTCAAATGTTCATGTGCATAAGAATCATATGAGAGCTTGTCCAAATGTAGATTCTTGGTTCTACTTCTTGAAGTTCTGATTCAGGAGGTCTGATGTGGGGCCTGAGGTTTTGCATTTCTAACAAGGACTGGGGTGATGCTGATGGATCTATTACCCTAGTGCGACTTCTGCCTTGTCTCTTGGAAACATTATTCAGGTGTCCTTTAAAACATGCACAATAAATGTACACTAAAATCCTTGAACATAGTAAAAATAGATATTTTACCATTCAGTTCACATCATTCTTAATGGTAAATAAAATAGACATTTAGGAATTGCTAGCATAGTGGTTTCTACCATATCTATCACATGATGATTCCTTCTCATTGTAATTGTGTTCCTTTACTTAAAAAGTCATGCATTTGTACAAGAGAAAACAATGACTTTTGCAGATAATAAATCATCAGAGAGCACCACTGATATTAAAATATACAAGTGTTTGTAAATTCTCACTATTAACTATAACTGTCCCCAAAGCTCCAGTGACTCAGCTCCACATCTCTAACATTTTGCAGACTGAATTGGTAGGTTTATGACCATACCTTTTTAGGATGCAGGACAGCAAGAATACACTGTAAATAAAATAGAAGCTATAGATATATATTTATAAATGTATAAGATATTATCTGTATTTATATATTTATTATATATCATATATAATAATATTTTATATTATATACTATTGTATATAATAAATATCTATTATTATGTATTTATTAAAGTATATTTAAATAAATATATAAACATTTACATTAATATAGAGAAGGATTTTAGGGGCCATGGTTTAAAAAATATCTCAGCTATCCTGGGAAATGGTGACAGACAATAAACATTTCTGCTCATTTCTAATATAGTAAGGTATTAAAAAGTAGCTGGAGATTTCTAGATGAGCTAAATGATAAGAGAGGGTTGACTAATGTTGGGGAAAGATATATATTTTGCTTCAAAAAAGAACCAAATTATTTTGATCATTCTCCATCTATCAGCAAAATATTTCTGAGCACACACATGTCAAAACATGTGTTTGTATTTATTTTAAAGTGTTTATGTTCATTATTATAATTTTATTATTATACAAAAATATTACAAGTCACAATAAAATATAGATTTTTGAAAGCTGAGATAAAAGCAAAATAAAACATTTTATCTGTCTTACTGATCACGATATCATCATCTTTTCACTAATCCATAGCAAAGGGCATAAGCTGCACTTAGGGAAAAATTTATAATTAGCAATATTAAATGCAAATTCATATTTTAAGTGAACTTACTGCTAACTTTAACTTTGGGGGAGAAAATTGTGTCAATATAAATGAATATTTTTTTAGTCTTCTAATGTGGCTTAATGCCCATTCTAGGAGAGGGAAAACATTAGCTGTGCCAGTTTCTTGTTGTTTGCCTGTTCTTGAACTACTATACTACATTCAATTGTGGTTCCTTTGCTGAAATCTTTTTAAGTTTCCCATTTCAACCATAGCTGAAATTACCTTTTTTCCTCCAACTTCCTTAGCACTCTTGGTGTTTATATAATTCTTCAATCAATGATCAGTTATAATCTATATATTCTTGGGAATCTATTACCCCTGTGATCCCATTAGCTAGCATCCAATCTTATTTATTAGCAATTGCTTAAAAATATTTATTAACTAATAAGTAACAAAGGAAAGAAGAACAACGTTCATGTGGAAGCATGCTGAGAGACAGAAGAAGCTTTTAATTTTTAGTCAGAAATTAATTTTATTATATTTCTTTTTTTATAAATAAAGGCTTTCATTTTAATTAATTTTCAGAAATAATCATAAAAGATGTTTTTCTTTGAAACTCCATGTCATGCCAACAGGATGATGACTCATACTCAACTAGAAATCTGACACATCACATTACTTTCACTTATTTTTATAGCATGTAAATTGTCTCACATCCGATAAGTCGGCAACAGAAGAACTCCCTGGAGATGGACTAAAATAATTCAGGAGGAGCAAGTTCTTAAATCTAAAAAAAAATTCAGAAAATATCTGCCTCAAATGTAATAGAGAGAGGGTAATAAATGTACATTAGTTAGAAACTTTTACTGGTGTTTCAATATATAAGAGCATCTATAATTCTGATGTGTCATAAAAGCTTGATTTTTTTAAAGCAAATTTATTGAATATACCAGTTTTAGCAATAGAAAATGACATCTATTTCACAATAACACCCTCAACTTCACAAGCTGGAAAACTTTCCTAAAATATAGAAAAAAATGTTTGAAAAAACTAAAATCACATATAGTGACTCATTTGGAAAATAGCAATAGAATCAATGAATTCACAGAGCAACATAGCTAAATCTAGCAAAAATGTTCAATTAAGAAACAAGAAAACAATGTTTCATGTATATTCTATCCCCTTCTCCTTCTCTGAGGAATCTTATACTGTGAATTGTTGGCCTTGCAGGTTTATTATACAATATCTATGTAAAAGAAGGTTAACAAAAATTTGGAAGGAAGTCAAATAGCCACAGGTAACCCGTAGAAGATTTAATGGTGTCTATTTACTTTTATTTCCCCTCTATATTCACTATATTTCCCATTTTTAGTAGGTCTGTGGACACACAAAATATTTAGTGAGACATGACCTTCTAAATCCAATTTACCTTTCATTTTGGAAAAAACAAAGTGGTTTTATACATTTCACATTTATGCTGTGCATAAAGAACTGACCCAGCAAACTAATGAAAACCCAAATTGCGATGTAAGTTGGGAGTAAAATGTGACTGTAGATTTGAAGACTTTTTTGCTCCAGATAGCAGCTCCTGCCAGCATTGAATGCAGATGTATAAATGAGACACAGTGTCCCTGACACCTGCTACTATATTGGCATTCTAAATATTCTGGTAGATAAAGACTGGTAGAAGATCACTAAAGCAGAGGTTCCCAATCCCCGAGCCACGGACGGTTATCAGGCTGTGGCCTGTTAGGAACCGGGCCACACAGCAAGAGGGGAACAGCAGCAAGCAATCAAAACTTATTCTCTATTAGTAGCCACTCCCTGTCGCTCACATTACCGGCTGAGCTCCAACTTCTGTCAGATCAGTGGGGGTACTCGATTCTCATAGGTGTGTGAACTCTATTGTGATCTGTGCATGCGAGGGATCTAGGTTGGTGCTCCTTAGAGAATATAATTCCTGATGATCTGAGGTGGTGCTGAGGTGGTAACACTAGTGCCAAGGAGCGACCGTAAATACAGATTAAAATTAGCAGTGAGGTTTGATAGCACATACCCCCCACACCACCCCACCCCGACCCGGGTCTATGGAGAAATTGTCTTCTTCAAAACCAGACCCTGATGCCAAAAAGGTTGGAGACTGCTGCACTATGGAATCCACTTAACAAAATATAGTTACTTAACTCTACAACTTTAGAATCTACCTGATTCAAAAAAGTAATCAATTATTTTACACAGTAAAATTCTGAAGTCTATTTTGTCCCTTAATCTCTCTAATGATCCCAGACAAAAATCTAGAAAATTTGCTAAAATTTTGAACAAAACTGTGAGTCAATGAGAAAGAGATAATTCCTGAAAAAGGTGAAATCACAATAGCTTCTGAGCATGCTAAAAGGGAAAGTAGGTAGATATTAAATTTAAAGACATATTTCCTCCCTTTAAGGTATGGGATATGTTGTAATATAGCCATAAACACATATATATTCTAAAATCATGCCATTATATAAGAAGACAGATCAGAGCAGATGACATCTTTATTTTTAAGCCTTCAATTTTAAACTGTTTAACTGATTAACAATTATGCTTATCTTAGAAAGTAGCAATAAAAGGAACGTACCTTAATTTTTCACAGTTAAAGCATTTTTTAAATGTCAGAATCAATCAATACTCATGTCCACATGTACATACTAGAAGGAAAAATAATCAAAATCTTGTAGGAAAGAAAAGATTAAAATGTGAGAATAGTGTTTAGAGTCGATAATTCTAGTTTACTATCATTTCTGGTTAGAGTGGTGTGATCTTTGAAACTCTTTGATTTAATCCTCTTTAAGAGAACTTCAAAACCTACTTTGGAATTTGTTTAACTCAGAAAAAAGCAAAATGCAATACAAGCAAAGAAAAGATCTTTTTCTGTGGTAAAACATAGATAAAATTAAAAACCATAATGAGTGGTCTGATGGATTAGCGTTTCAATCCTCATGAAAACAGCGAACAGTTTCCTGCATACAAATGAAATTCTTTGTGGGGTATGTGTGAGTACCAAGGCAAGAAGTTTCCAGACCACACAAAGAGATCCACTGCCTTGGCATCTTTGGAAGACAAGGCAGGGGCAGGCATGCTGGGGTAGACAGAATCCAAGGCGGAGGATATTGGTTCTTATAACTATCTATACTCAGCAGTGCTCACAGTGTGGTCCCTGGGCCAGTAGCATTAACATTACCTGGTGTGGTGGACAGAATAATGACTCTACAAAAATGAACACATTCTAATCCCTGAAACTTGTGAATCCTTACCTTAACTGGAAAACAGAATTTTGCAGATGTGATTAAATTAAGGGTCTTGAGAAGGGAAGAGTTTCCCGAATTATCCAGATGGGCCCAATGTAAAAACAAGAGTCTTTATCAGTAAAAGAGGAAAGCAGGAGAGACAAGGATGGGAGTCAAAATGATTTTATTTATTTATTTGTCTATTTTTATCATTAAATTTTGCCGGGAGCCACAATCACTAGTAAAAGTAAGGTAAAAGGGACACGAAAACAGGAAAAATGCCAGCTGGGAGCAAGGCCCCAGTACAATGCGGCCATGACGGAGGCAAAGCCCCATGGATCCTGTTGATGGACCTTCCCTAACTTTGAAGGATTGCGTACATAGGCTTGAGAATATTCCCTCTTTAGTTGAGATAATAGATGCGCAAATGGATGATGGCATTTGACAGCAAAAATTATACATAGGCATAATGGAGGTGAGATTGCAGCAAAAAGGGTGCCCCTTAGAATGTGCAAGGA